>NC_057800.1:589661105-589802498 GCF_018294505.1 Triticum aestivum
CAGAGTGAAACAGATAAAACTCTCAATTGAGAAGGAAGGGGTATTGTGAACGGTTTTCTGAGTTCAGGGGAGTAAACTGAACCAAATCAAAGTTCCGGCTTGTAATGTGAACCCATTGGCAAGGTCACGGGTTAGAAGGGGTATTGTGAACGGATTGTCCGTATTATTTGATATTTACTAACCTTAATGTTTCTTTTATGAGGGATCTTTTTTTAGGAATCCGTTTCTTTTATAGGTTTGCACTAGCTAGTAGCAATCAAATTTCCATACTCCCAACAAATTATACAGCTGAACCTGGGCTATGTGTATGCATGTGCAGGAAGTGCAAACTGTCAACGAAATTTTCCATGGCAAAGAACATACAGTAGAGTGACAGCTTTTGGAGGCTCAAATGCATCTGGAATAGTGTCAAGGATGTTGTTTTGGAAGTCCCTGCATTATTGGAGAAAATACATTACACATGCATACCACAAACAGATTAGTAGAAAGTACATACACAAAGAGTATCATACAGAAGAAGGCTTCTGTTTCCCGTAAAAGTGATACCACTCCAGATTGTCGATGGAACAGCGCCGCTGAGATTGTTCGCTTCAAACGACCTGTAAAATGACTTCTTCATATATCTCTAACAAAATAAATAGCAAAGTAGTGCTGGCAGACATACTTGTAATTGTAAAGTAGGACCGATCTTTTTAGAGGTTGTGCAAAAGCTTTACTCATCTTTTCACTAAGCAGAAAAGCAAGTTACTTACAAGAACTGAAGATTAGGCAGCCCGGAGAAGTTTGCCGGAATAGTTCCATTAAGAAAGTTATGCGACAAATCACTGTCAGAAAATATAAGTTAATTTGGTTATTTTAAAAGGTATAAAAAGTTACTAAGAGAATCATACATCTTGGTGACATTTGAAGCGAGTTTATTAGTTGGTATAGATCCTGTCAGTTGGTTCCAGCTAAGATCCCTGCAGGTGGATGCCAGAATTAGCAAAGAGATGTGAATAATCTCCTAGATATCATAAGCTGAATGACTAATCTTCTTATTAAAAGATAATTACTTAGAAAACATATTCTGGACAAAGCAATTGTTCCAAAATTGGTGCTATGAACTAACAATAAAAAGGATAATCTCTGATAGTAGGGTCAGAAACAGTAAGAATGAAAAATGAAGTGCAGCATTTATTTGATCTGGACTTACAAATAGCCAAGGTCAGGTATGCCACTTAGATCAGGAATAACTCCTTGCAAACTGCAATTCCTAAGACTCCTGGGGAGATGAAAAAGGATTATGAACTTCAATATGTCTCCATTTTTGAATTTAAGTATGATAGAGAATGCACGTTATTGAGATTCAGTTCATACAAAATGAAAATATTAGGTATTTGGGAAAAAGTCCCCTATCCAATAGGGCCTAATTGGATAGGCACTTCTCCACAAATATTTGAGATATACTCCCTCCGTTCATAAATATAAGATGTTTTGAATATTTCAATATGGACTACATACAGAATTAAATGAGTGGACAAACACACTAAAATGTGTCTATATACGTCCGAAACAGAAAAAAGTTAGAACATCCTACTATAATAGTGAATGGAGGGAGTACTTTTTATTGAACTCAACAAACCCAAAAGAAACTACGTCCATCCAAACGCTTGCCCCTCGAGAGAAACAAAATAACCTATGTAACTACAATCATAGAGATCTCTAGAGATGTGGCCGAGTGCATCCTGATCTGGCTGCTATATGAGGGTCTTCCAGGGGAAGAACTGCGATATGAGGCAGTGGCTTCAGACATCATGGTGGGGACCGAGCATTGGCGGAGTGCATTACACCACCGGTTTCATGAACCGCCTTGAGAGTAGCCTTTACTATGCTTGCCATGAGAGCAATGCTTTATTCCCTTTTATCAGACCCTGGCATATCTTTGCACAGCTCTTGTAAAAAAAATTCGAGGAGGATAGCCCCCGGCCTCTGCATCATGTAATCCACACAGCCAAACAACTTGTAACTAGAAAACTTCTCTTAATTAAATGATGCCCAAAATATTAGCATGTCTAAAAGTCAAGAAAAAATTGAAAAGTTTTCCACAACAGACACAGAAGACATCATCTACCATGCCTCAGTTTTTCATATCTGAATTATCCACATCGAGAAACGAAAACTACAAATCCTGCTAAGAATAGTACATACCCAGAAGAACTTTTAGTTTAGTACTATCCAGCATCCATAGCATGATTTCCCTTTTTGTTTCTCCGTGATTATATAAGATCTTGAGTACAAGCTTAGATGCAGGTTGTGTTAGTGTTACCGACTTCTCCATTGGAGTTTTTCAATACTTCCGGAGGTGCTAATTTGGATTCTAGTACACTAGTACACCTGAAGACTCAGTGCACAGATATGGTTCTGGCTTACTCATATCTCAAGTCTCGACACATACATTTCAAACAAAGTTTGTCTTCACTCAACTTATGATTACCTATGTAAGCATATTTCTTAATATGATTATGTATGATATGCAGTCCCCTGCATCTTACTCAAATACGAAAATAAAGGATAGGACGGTACGAAGGAAGGTGTTGTACTCACAGCTTTAAAAGTGTCCGTATGTTGTTGTATACAGCAGGGATGGAACTTCCACTGAAGTTATTATTATCAGCCTGACTAGAAGTAGAAAAATGCAGATAAGAAATGCATGTTATTAGCTTGATAGCAGTATCAAGTTAATCTTAATGGAGAGAAGCATTCTGAGTGAGAAAAATATTTGTTATTGTTTAGTAGGCAGAATAAATTAGATTTAAATGACATTTAATACACCAGTAAAGTTATATCAAATATAATCCTGAAATTTGCAGCATTATTTAATCACCTCAGATGAGCAAAACTAAAGTAACCATCAGGCAACCAGCATACATATATTCTCTGAGAGAAACCAGAACACATTCTCTATGTCAAAGAAATCTCATTGGGTATATAAGATGGGCTTACAGTATTTTCAAACTACGTGTATCCGCTAATTCTGGAGGAAGAGGCCCAGATAAATTATTGGTATCCACAAGCCTGCACAGTTAATAGTATGAGACAATTTAAAACACAAACTCATGCTGAATAATGCATAACAGGGAGAAAAAAAAAAGCTCAGAACTCAAAATAAAAGCAGAGGCCCACTTACAGATGAAGGAGCACAGGCAATCTGAACAACTCAGGTGGAATTCGCCCACTCAATGAATTATTGTTCATGTGACTAGAGATAAAAGAAGAGTCAAGATTATAACAATGCTTAAATAAGAGGCAGCGTAGGAATGAAAGTGAGAAGATTATGATCCTGAAACTTACAAATGCTTCATGCTTGTTAAATTACCAAATGATTTAGGTATGGGTCCAGATATTTGGTTTTGGTCAATCTGTAATCTGTTTAACTTCTGGAGATAGCCAATCTCATCTGGTAGGGAACCAGATAGTTGATTACCATTCAAAGTTCTGCATAAAAATGAGGTAGCAACAGTGAATATTATTACGAAGGGTTATGAATGTTTACTTGTGTCCCGAATTTTTTTACTCATCTTCCATGCTAGAATTGAAGAAAAATACTAGACAGTAGCACATATTTATGTTTGGATAAAAGTGAATATAGAAGAGTAAGGACATTAACCCACACAACAAATATTGCCACAAGACGAGGGAAGATTCAAAGATGTGCTACACTGTGTTCTTACTCGCATGCGGGACCAACACTCATGTAAATTGCACAATTAAACAAATGCAGGATGAGACACCAGCTAAAAATACTTCTCTGGGTTCGAGCCCTCCACCCAACCAACTCTCCATGGGGTATACTGTAGCATACGGGAGCGAACAATTTTACTTAATTGTAACGCAACGAAAGACCTCATACGTCCTGCTACCTTCTTTCTTACCCAACCACTCCTCGTGCCGTATCTCTTCCCCTATCCCCCCCCTCCCCCCCCTGTTTCAAAATTGGAAATTCATCTCTCTTCAAATATTGCAATGGCTCTCACATGGCCATTTCAGTTGCTCCGGGGCATCGCTGTCTGCAACTCCCCCCACATCCTTTTGCTTTATTTTCCCTCACTGGAACCATGCAGTGATCTGATGACACAAATGCTTCCCCAACGATCATCCATGCCACTCACTATCTTCTGGTTTTGTAGCAACGCATGGGCTCAGTGCTAGTGTACACGTATATTTGAGAGAAAATATGAATATGACAATTTTGTAGTCCAAAGCCACGTTGTTTTAGCCCATCTACTGGGGTTTTTTAAATAAATATAGAAGATTGAACCACTGTGCCTGTGTAAACAATAAAAAAGGATGAGACCAAAACACGAATGCTAACCCCAAATGCTGAATCAGATACATGGGCCTATATTTTTGTTTTGATGGAGAAAAGGACGGTAAATGTTGTGCCATTTTTAACATGCAGGGTTCAGTGCTTAAACTTCTGTAGCCTTGCAAGATAAACAGTACCGTGGTCATATCCATACTAAAAAAAGAGTACAAAAGTTAGTTTAGATAAGAGGAACTTACATAAGAGTGAGTGTTGTGATATTGCCTATCTCTTTCGGGATGTTACCAGTCAAATTGTTCCACATAAAATCCCTTCCAAAACAGAAAAATATAGAAGTTAGCTCAATATATGTTGGGTACCTAATGGCACAGCCTGAAAAGC
Organism: Triticum aestivum; assembly: GCF_018294505.1. Classification (NCBI taxonomy): domain Eukaryota; kingdom Viridiplantae; phylum Streptophyta; class Magnoliopsida; order Poales; family Poaceae; genus Triticum; species Triticum aestivum. Next base: position 589,665,790 of record NC_057800.1, read on the forward strand.
ATAGATGCAGAATAAAGAAAGAAACAGTTCAAATGGGACAAGATCTATCAATTCTTTTGTCTTGTTATGTCACTCTAGTAAGCTTATTTTGCCAGAGAATTTGAGCCTTGCTCAAAAGCCACTTTACATTAAAAAAAACATGAAGTGGTCCCTTCCAACAAGAAAACATTAAGTGGAGGCCATGAGGTGCAATATTGGGGGAAAACATGTTTTGTTTTTCAGGTAATATTAAAGAACCACTTGAATGCACTAAATTCAGTTAGCAGCTTTTTATACTTACAACTTGTTCAGCTGAGACAGAAGACCAACCTCTGGTGCCAAAGTTCCAGAAAGATTCATGTTAAACAACTCCCTACGTGGGCAAAAGGTATGCATTATTAAGCAGAAGGGAATATGACACATGATCATTATATTATGCATCATACAGAAATGATAGATAAATGAATAACAAGCAGATTTTAAGACCCGGAATAGGTTAAAGCAATAAAAGCATCAGCAAATGACCACTATTTTGACCAGGAATTGCAAACTTAGTCTGAAACAGTAAACAAGAGGAGTACAGTACTGATAATGCTAGAAACAATGTTAAATATTGGGGGAACCTGGTGACTTGTAAGGTTTGGTATAAAGTTTGAGTGTAATATTCTTTGGAGTAAGAAAATATCCTTGCAAGCAAATTGGAGATGTGGAAGATCTCTAGCTAACGGTGATTGCTATTTCAGTTACAGTTTAACTTGGGAGCTCTTTTTATGCATGTTGCTATTATTTGTGAGCAGCACTTTGTTACGACTTGCAAGATTAATTGCTTCAGCAGAGGGCTCACTGTACAAGTACACAGAATACTTTTTTTTTTGGGTAGCTAACCATTACCATGGCGGAGAAAAAACGAAAGTGCGATATAAATAAGGATGGTGTGTCAATCATACAGCTCTGTTACATGAAGATATGCATCATTGGGTATCTTGTGGCAGATGACTCCTGTCCAATTTGATGTGCATGGATCTCCTCTATTCCATTTCTTCAGCTTGTTCATAGGATCAATTAAACTGCCTTTGATAGCATTGAGAGCACTTACTGCATGTACGAGAGACAATTATTTAATCTTCAGCAGGATAATATTAATATGTGATCTCAACAAAAACCACCATGTATAGTTAAACTTATGTCCACTAGGCTACTAGGTAACTACTGGAATGACATGTGTATCACTGAGAGCTATATGTATGGCTAGGTGCAGTCTGTGAACTAGTTTGATTAGTTCATCAGCATAACTGAATACTAGTGGAGTATACATCGCATAAGTGGAATCTTCACAGGATGAGAAGAATGAGCCCTTCAAAGATACTTTCAATATGTCCAAACATACAAACAAATAAATCTAACTAAATCTGCACAGGCAAGGCATGTAGATCCGATGCTCCAATAAGCTGATAGTGACCAATCAGGAGCCAATTCAAATTCTTTTCTGGGATGAGCAATTTCCAAGTAACAACTAGAGAGGTTACCTTCAGTAGGGTGAGTGATTTGTCCCCTTACGACGTCCACATGGAGAATGCACAAAACAAGCAGGATCGCCGCATACCGGAACCCTCCGGAGCTGGCCATGCCTGTACAAAAGAATTAGGAGCAACTTGGTATCAGTGGCAAAAGATTGATGCCTCCAAAGAAACAAGTTGCGAAAGCATTTCGACAGAATCGGATTCTAAGAAGAAATACTAACAACGTGCCTGACCCAACTCTGCTATATGGCCCGGAGGGAGGGTTGATCCAAATGAAGCAACTCTCTTTCATTGACCGGAGAATAATAAGGCAACTGGCATATTATTAACACTTTGTTAAACACCGCGGGTGAAGATAATTTAAGCATTGACAGTGACAGCAAGACCATCCTAATCAGCAATCCAGACTTGGAGCCGACGTGCTAATAAGGTCGATGACGCGTATGCGCACAAGGTAAACAGAGTGGGTGGTAAATAAAGGACTAATAAAAGCAGGTGGATTTTGTCACGGCAAGAGCATGCACGTTTCCGCAAAGTATTGGCCCTGGTATCACCGGCATCTCCCAAAGTTACTTTGTCAGTTTTCAGTTTACACACACGGGTAGATTACCTTTGGGAAACGGAAGGTGGAAATGGAAAAGTACGAGAATCCAAAAAGGAGAAGGAACCAAGAAAACCATGATGAATGAATTGAACAGAAGAAGAGAGGGGAAGCAAAACTGTAACCTTAACCTCAGACTGAAACTTTACTCTGAAGGAGAAAAAACTTAAGCGAACTGGCGACCGGAAAATCAGTGGGTTCCTTTCCCCAGCAGAAAAATCGCGAAGAAAGGATCGCAGAGGGGAAGAGAGACAGTAACAAACCAACCGAAGAAACCGGCCTCAAACCCCGCTCCCAACAAACAGCAATTGAACTGAATTGATTCAGCGCAGCTCGGCCGACACAGCACAGAGGAGGAGGAGGAGGAGGAGCGGCGGGCGTGCGGGCGGGCGGATGGATACCTGACCGAGGACGGCGACGGCGACCGGAGAGGTCGGGCGCGGGCGAGCAAATGCGGACGCGGACGGACGGCGACTGCTACCAGGCCGCTAGGGAAAGGGGGGCCTCCGCCTTTTGTAAGCCACTGTTGCTGCCGCCCAGCGGCGCTTTCCACCCGCCCCTTGGCGATTGCGGCGCCCGCGGCACGGCCAGCGGCTGGTGAGCTAGCGAGCGAGTGGGTTGGTGGAGGCGTGGAGCTCGGACGAACAGGTGGGAGGAGGAGCGAAGGGCCTTGACCGGTGCCACTGCTGGTGCTACTAGTAAGCAACGGCAGCGCCAGTAGTTTATTCGCGCGGCTTTATTCTATTGACTACGGTAGCGTCGGGGTGGCGCGCGAGGAGGGAGGAAGGAGGGAGGGAGGAGGCGTCCGCCGCGGTTCAACGGGTAGGCGACCGCTGCGGCTCGTGCCGATATGGCTTGGACTTTCAACCCTCCCGGAAGCCTGGATTGCCTCGCCCTTGCCGGGACCGCGTGCGCCCGGACAAATCCGTCATTTCCTCGAGGGGGAAAGTGGCGGGGTGGATTGTTGCGGTTGCGGTTGCTTCTCCCGTTCGCACCCGTGCCATCATCCGACATGGACGAGTTGGGCCATGGTTTTGGTTGGTGGTGCTCCGCTCGCGGTGATTTTTCCTGCGATGCTGACCCTGGTCGGTCTGACTAGTAGTAGCGCTGCTGCGCTCCACACGGTTGTTCCTGGGATGGGACGGACGGGTTTGATTTGGTGGTGTGGTGGGTGAGGCCGACGGTGCAACAAAAGTTACACTGCAGACTGCGGGGAAATTGTGCCTCTGCGGTACAAAAAGGTAAACTAGAGAAGGGGTCTGTGTCGCTCCACGTTTTAGACCGCTCAAAAAAAAAGGCGCGGGAAAGCGGTCCTTTGATTGCAATCTTTTATCGTTTTGCTATTTCTCATGTTTAAAAGATAATAAGAACTAATGTGTTCTTGATAAAGTAAATTAAAGACGGGGTCTATGTCAATCCTCATGCCTCGTTGATGCCGGTGCTCCCCCTTTGCCCAACGAAGGCCCCGACGACTCCCTTAGCCTATGCTCCGGTCGACACCAAACTCGGGATTCATGGTGTACCGACCGTCAGACAGCGCTTCGCCGCCGGCACCGGGAGTCTCCTTTTAATTTGTTGTTGCGCCTCCATCTCGGGGTAAAATATCTACCACTCCATGTGTCGTGGGTTTGTCACGGCAGATGTCCTTGTGAAAGGACTTAGTCGTGGAGTCATCGCAACGGGTTAGCTTAAAGGGGTTAAACCGGACAAGGGAACACAGGGAGTTTTATACTAGTTCGGCCCCTTCGATGAAGGTAAAAGCCTACGTCTAGTTGTGATTGGTATTGCTTGGGTTTCGAAGGCCAGGGAGCGAATCCGCTTTGTCTGACTCTCGAGTTGTTGTCTGTCCCTTGAACCGCTGTCTGGTCGTCCCCTTATATACATGGATGGCGCCCGTCGGTTTACAGAGTCCCCAAGCCGGATCATAAACGTTTTCGGTTCGGTCTCTACACTTCCTATCTTACAAAGCAAGTTACATGATTAAGCCGGTTTACATCTACAGGCCTTAACTCACTTCTGGGCCTTGGGCCTTCATAAAGTGACATCATCTTCACATCTTCATGGGCTTCTAATCTTCATAAAGTTAATCCGGCTACTCCTGACTGATTTACGTCCGGTAGTAATATCCCCAACATTAGGCCCCAGATTGATTTGAACAGGTTTCATGTCAATCCTTAGTAAAAACTTCGTCTTCCACATCTTCTCATATTTTGGTAAACCGCCGTGACGTCATCTTCTCAGATCGGGGTAAACTGTCGTGACGTCATCTTCATTAATGCTGAAGATTACCTTCATTAACGTATATCTAGTCATCGAAGCGATACCATTATTATTATCCATTTTTTGAGCTCCTCGATTCCCGCACTTGCCGTTGCATCGTTGCGCCTTATAAATAGGGGCAGGGGACCCTTTTTCTTTTCTTCCCTACTACCCCTTCGTCCCTTCTTCTTCCTCGCGAGGTCTCTGCTCCTGAGCGTCGCCGCCGTCGACAAGCCTCGCCTTTGCCTCGCCGTCGGCCGCTGCATCACCCTGATCGAACCAGAAAACCGCAGTGTATCTCTGCCGTTCTTGTGACACTGGTAACCCCTTTTTTTACTTCCACCCTAGATCTTATCTTTTAGGGTTTCACTGTTCATCGGAGTTCATCGAAAACTTCAGTGATATTCCTCTCTTTTCTTATCTGTAGCATACGAGGCTAGGCTGGATCTGTTATTCTTGCGCGACTGTAGCCATAATCATATTCTCCTCATTAAACTCCCTCTTTATATCAAGAACAACTTATCTGGATCTACTGAACTGTTTAAGTACCTGAATCTTGAACCTGAATATTTTCCAATTTCTATCATACCTTGGATCTGAAATTTTTATATAAACATGTGAGATCTGTTTCCCCTCACACCAATATAGGCGGTTTAACTTTGTATAAGCAATCTATACCATTAGCCCTCTGATAAACCGGAGGAGCCTTTCACCTCCATAGTTGTACTCCGGTTTAACAGTGTCTGGGTACCCCTGTTCTAGTATTGCCTTGTTATCCATTTTTTCATTGGTCTCTGATTTATGCAATTTCATAACTCAGTATATCTTTTACTCCATTGCATCTTATACGTCATCTTGAGTGATTTATAAACTGGCCTTTCGTTTCCAGCTTTTTTATTCCACAATGGCCAAGCAATTTACCGCTTGCAACTGGGCTCGTTCCCGGGTCACCGAGGAACAATTGAACGATATGGTCAGCATCGGCATCTTGCCTAAGAAAACTGAAATTAAATGGCGAGTCCCAGGAGCAGAAAATCCTCCAACCGCAAGGCAGGGTGAGCTGGTTGTCTTTGTTGATCACATGGGCCGTGGCTTCAAACCGCCAGGGTCAAAGTTTTACCGGGATGTGCTTGCCAGTTTCCAACTTCATCCTCAAGATATCGGACCCAACTCGGTCTCCAATTTATGCAACTTCCAGGTCTTCTGTGAAGTGTACTTACAAGAAGAACCAACTGCGGAGCTGTTCCGGGACTTCTTTCACCTAAACCGGCACACAGAATTTGTAAATGGCCCCAACACTGAACTTGGTGATGTCTCAATTCAGAAGCATAAAGAAGTTGAATTTCCTCATGCCAAACTGCACAGCCATCCTAAGGAATGGAACCAGACTTGGTTTTACTGCAGAGATATGTCTCCTGAAGATGAGAATCCCCTCCCAGGCTTTCGTGATCACCGGCTTTCCAACACCCATCCAATGTTGCAACGCTTAAGCTCTACAGAAAGGGCCAAATATGCCCCTCAACTCGCCAAACTCCGGGCTTTCATGGCCAACGGTTTAACAGGCGTTGATTTCATGCGCTGTTGGATATCTTGGAGCATCTTGCCGCTAAGCTGGCGCCCCGGTTTAATGTGTGAGTACACCGGTGATGTTGAAGACCCACAACGTCATTGCAACATTCAGGTGACCGATGGAGAGGTCACGGAAAGTGTAAAGAAAATTTTGAATGAAACGGAAGTAGTCTGTAGTCAAACCGGACTGAACCCCTTCTATACTAAGAACAGACCGTCTGATGTAAGTACTATACTTCCTTTTCATCCTTGATATCTTTAATATGTTCAACGTGTAATCCTTCTTCTGCGTATGTATGTACAGGGTGATGATCCCGTCTGGAATGGAAATTCATAGAAAAAGCAGTAAAGCCAACTGGGGATAAAGCGGTCAAACCTTCTCGCCCCAAAACCAAAGCCGTCAAACGGACGTCAAAACAGAAAACGGCTGACCGGATTAACATGGAACTTGATGATGATGCTGATGATCCGGAAGTTGAGGTAGAACTTGACTCACTTGACTCCCTTTTCATGCATCCCATTAACAATGATCTTCCTCAGGAGGACGCAGAAGGCAGTCAAGCTGATGATGTAGAGGTAATTACCCTTTCCTCCGGTTCAGACTCTAAGCCAACACAAAAAACCCGTCAAGCAGTCCAGAAAGTAAGCTTTTCTCATCCTCTTGCTCATTTGGATCCAACATTTATTTTGAAGACTCAACAGCATGAAGCTCGCCGGACAACCCGACACAGTGGCCAACAGGTTACTTCAACCGGTTTACCTGACACCCTGGTTCGGAAGCGCCGGTCTAAGGTCTCTCCTACTCCTGACAATTCTTATCCCAAGGCAGGTTATTTCAGACAACCTCTTAATCCGTCCGATTCCAATTATTAGGTGACACCTCCCTCATCCTCTGGTGAATCGACGGCAACTCAACTCCCCCTCTGAAAACTGTGGCTGGGTAAGCTTTGCAATCTTGCATCTCAATGTGTTGTAAATCTGGAATAAAATGTTAACCCTCCTTTTAATTTTGTCTGCAGAGCCAAAGCCAGACCCAGCAAGAAATCTCGGGTCAACAATCCACCCGAAGACCCAGCCACTGTTGAAGAGGAACCAAGAGGTGATCCAGACCAGACTTGTGAACCGGAGGGCCTTCATCCTGAAGCCGCCTCGGACGACCCGCCCCTTCAAGGCCAAAACACGGATGAACCAACAGACGCTGAACCTGCCACGCCTGACACTAAACCGGCCGAGCCAAACCGTGCTAGTCCGGTGAGAGATGCTGAGACTCCATTATCACCAGCCAAAAACACTGAAGGTCAAGGAGACGATGTTATCATTACTGGATTGGGCCATAGCTCTCCTGGCCATCCCGTAATATTGGCTCAACATAGTGCCAAGGAAGAACAGGTTGCTAGAGAAAAAGGCAAATGGAGTAGTGATTTATCGAATTATGCTCATCTCAACGCTGAAGAATTTCATTCTGGCTTCTTGAACCGTCTTCACTCAAACCGGGACTATGAAGCCGGTTTGGTGAGTTTGATGAAGGAGCGATATGAGGTATTTTCATCTCCCTTTGTTCGTTGATTCAAAGTTGAAATACTAGCCCAAGTAGCCCCCAAGGGCCGTTTTATGATGTTAATCATAAACCGGGTCTTTGTAGCACTTTAAGTTTCTCATCATTGACCCTCAAAATGTCAGGTCTCTAATAAGAACCAAGACTCCTCTTTTAACAATTAGATAGCTTTCCGCAGTGTAGCCCCCAAAGGCCGGTTTAACTTGGCAAGTTAATCAGGGTTTTAATCCATGCATCCGTTTTAGAACAGACGTACATTAGCCCCCAAGTGTCAAGGATAATGCTTGCATTGTTCTGGAGACTTGTATAAAATGTAATAATTGAGAGCAAGTAGGCATTAGCCCCCAAGTATGAAGTGTATAACTTGTTATACGCTTTGTACTTAGTACATATATACATCCTGTTGTTTAATATACCTTCAATGTTGCAGGCTGAATTGAGGAATAGAGATGCCCGAAACTCTGACTTGCAAGAGAATGTGAAGTCACAACAAGCAGAAGCTGCAAAGGCCAAAGAGGAGCTGACCCAAGCCCTGGCCGTAATGGAAAAGCTGAAAGAATCTTTCAACAAAGATCGTGCTGACTGGGAAACCAAAAAATCCGGTTTAACCAAAAGAGCTGAAGATGCTGAGGCAGCCCTGAAACCAATTGTAGATGAACTAGCTGGCTTGAGGCAGCAGATCAACGCTATGACTTCTGCTATCTTTGGTAAATACCTCCTTATGTGTTTTGCGCAATTCAATGAACCTTATCATTGGCCAGAATTTTGACATAAACCCTTGGCAGGCACTCGGATTGCTCATCTTGGTACAGACATGCGGATGAAGCTCAAAGCGGCGTATACTTTGATTGAACAGTTATATTCTGGGTCTCAGCGGGCTATTTGCACAGCGGCTTACAACAAACCGGCACCAACCCTGATAAAAGAAACACTTGAGAAACTGGCCATGTTACCAGCCCGGATTGTCGAATTGAAGAAGGCAGCTGCAAGAGCAGGAGCTTTAATCGCACTTATTCGAGCCAAAGCCTGGATTCCAGACCTTGAAGCGGAGGATGTCATAAAAGGATACCCAGGCGTGAAGGAGGACGGTGCAAACTTCGACAATGATGACCTCCGGCGGCTGACCAAAGAGATGCGGCCAATAGCCAGCAAGCTGGCCGAAGATACAGACTTGTCCCATTTTCAACCGGCTTATGACGCTGAAGGGAAAAGACAACCTGCCATAATCCATGAAGTTGAAGAACTTGTGGCTCCGATTCGTAAGCACACTTATGCTCCTGATATTAATCCATCCAATCTTATCCATTAAGAGGCAGTGTTTCAAGCTTTAACTGGAATTGGTTGGTCGACGGTTGATTTCCAGCGTCTGGGGAGGGATGAAGAAGTGCCCACACCAACTGACCCTCAACCATCAAACCGTCCAAACGAAGCGTCTTAAACCGGTTGCTGGTTTACTGGCTACTGTGTACCGATACTTTGAAAACAATTATGCAATTGGAGCCGCTTTGAAAGCTTCTTGTAATAGGATAGCCAAAACTCCGTTATCTGCCATGCCATCGAGCATGTTTTGTAATACCTCGTGACAACTTGTTCCACCTTTTGGGATATATTTATGAATAGCTCAGGAATAGTTTTGTTCCTGAATACAAAAACTTGCAAAGTGTCCTAGTGGTTTACCACTGGACGGGTTATGATGCTCAACATATATACAATACTTAGATGAATGATCAAAGTTGTTGTATAAAAAGTAATATGTGCAACATACCTCGTTGGTTGACCAACTGTTTTGGTAAAGGTGCTAACACCTAATCCGAAGTGATAATAATTCCATCCTTATAATGCCAGATTATGATAATAAACCGTACCGGGATATAACAATCACCGAGTTTTCTTTATAGCACTGGTGATTTAGTCAAACCAGACCGGGACAATGAACACCGCTTTATAACTAATCATGCACTGACAACTTGTAGTTGAAAGGCAAGCCGGGTCAAGGACACCAGTTTATCAAAAGACATTTATGAACTTTTAGAAAGTAAAAAATCTTCAACAAATAAGACTAAAAAAGGACATATGCAAGGCTTTTTATGAGCTGCCAGGCTCCAAATCGAGGCTTTTCATGGGCTGCCAGGCCTCTGAGTTAAACCATTTAACAAAGCCTTTTAAGATGGGCCTCCAATTAACCAATCGTCGTTTTAACTTTGACAAGTTCAGGGTCTGCAGAAGATTGACTTGTCAAACGTTCGGCGGGTCATACCAGGATTACCTGGATAGGAGTGGCTTACTTGATGAAGGCAGGTTAACCCAGGGTTTTAGGTGAATACACCAGGCTTCCAAGCCGTGGCTTGATAGCCAATTAAAAGGGTCCTTTCAAACTCTTTGTTGCTTTGCAAAAAGAGCCCCCAAGTAACTTTCTGAGCTGTGCTCAGTGTGTGCCCATGTTTGAGTTTGTGCTTTGTGCAACACTCTCTTTGGCTCCACATTTTTCTTTTGTGGCTTAAACGCCTATCAAGAGGTGTAGCTATGGTGTGACAACAACCAAGCCCCCTAGTGATATCCCTTCGTGGTTTTAAACCGGTCAAGAGGTGTAGCTATGGTTTAGATATGATCAAGCCCCCTAGTGATTTTCTTTATATCCGTGCGGCTGCTGAGACCGATTAACAAAAAACTCCGCTTTGTCAGTAAACTCTTGTAAGCACACACAAGATGTAAAAAGAACAGATACCCTGCTGTAACGGAGGCTCCGGTTTATTATATAATATATGCATCGTCATAAATATGTACATATGAAGAGCCGATGGCTTCAAGTATAGTAAGGCCGAAGAAGAGCTATATTCCATGGCCGCTTGGTCTCCTCCTCCGATTTACGTGAGTCTTTGTGCTCTCGAACATCAATGAGGTAGTAAGACTCGTTGTGCAGATTCTTGCTGACCACAAAGGGTCCTTCCCAAGGTGGGGATAACTTGTGCATATCAGTCTGATCCTGGATGAGCCGGAGCACCAAATCACCTTCTTGAAAGGTTCTGGTCTTAACCCGGCGGCTGTGATAACATCGGAGATCTTGTTGATAAATCGCCGAATGTGCTACTGCAAGATCACACTCTTCATCCAACAGGTCCAGGGAATCTTGTCGTGCCTTCTCATTATCAGCTTCAACGTAGGCTGTCACACAGGGTGAGTCGTGACAGATGTCACTAGGAAGAACTGCCTCCGCTCCATAAACCATGAAGAAAGGTGTGTAACACGTAGACCTATTGGGTGTGGTGTTGATGCTCCATAACATAGAAGGTAGCTCCTCAACCCAACAACCCGGTGTCCGCTTTAAAGGAACCATAAGCATGGGTTTGATACCTCGTAGAATTTCTTGATTTGCCCTCTCTGCTTGACCATTAGACTAGGGGTGAGCCACTGATGCTAGATCGAGCCGGATGTGCTCACGTTGGCAAAATTCCTCCATCTCCCCTTTTGACAGGTTAGTACCATTATCAGTTATAATACTGTGTGGAAAGCCAAACCGGAATATCACCTTTTTGATGAACTTAACCGCCATGGCCGCATCACACTTACTGACTGGTTCTGCCTCCACCCATTTGGTAAATTTATCAACTGCTACTAACAGGTGGGTCTTTTTGTCCTTGGATCGCTTGAAGGGTCCAACCATATCAAGCCCCCAAGTCGCAAACGGCCAAGTTATTGGAATCATCCTCAACTCTTGGGCCGGAATGTGCGCACGGCGGGCAAATTTTTGACAACCGTCACATCTCTTGACTAAATCCTCCGCATCAGCATGCGCTATCAACTAGTAAAAACCGTGGCGAAAAGCTTTAGCAACCAAATATTTTGAACCGGCGTGGTGACCGCAATCTCCTTCATGGATTTCTCGCAAAATCTCACAACCCTCTTGAGGAGAAACACAACGCTGAATTGCTCCTGAAACGCTGTAATGATGTAACTCCCCGTTGAGTATGGTCATGGACTTGGAACGCCGGATTATCTGTTGAGCCAACTTTTCATCGTCTGGTAACTCGCCCCGGTTCATGTAAGCCAGATATGGGATTGTCCAATCTGGTATGACGTGCAGAGCTGCCACCAATTGAGCCTCCAGATCCGGAATAGCCAACTCTTCTTCGGTTGGTACCTTGACTGACGGATTATGCAATATGTCAAGAAATACATTCGGCGAAACCGGTTTACGCTGAGAACCAAGACGACTTAAAGCGTCCGCCGCTTCATTCTTTCGCCGGTCTATATGGTCCACCTAATAACCCTTGAAGTGACCAGCCACTGTGTCCACCTCTCGTCGATATGCAGCCATGAGTGGGTCTTTAGAATCCCAAGTGCCAGACACCTGTTGAGCCACCAGATCTGAATCGCCGAAGCACTTAACCTGGCTTAAGTTCATTTCCTTAGCCATACGAAGACCGTGGAGCAAGGCCTCATATTCAGCTGCATTGTTAGTACAAGGGAACATTAAACGGAGGACATAACAAAACTTGTCACCTCGTGGGGAAGTTAGTATGACTCCAGCCCCCGAGCCCTCCGACTGTCTGGACCCATCAAAATGAATAGTCCAATATGTATTATCTGGTTTCTCTTCAGGTGCCTGTAACTCCGTCCAATCATTGATGAAGTCCACGAGTGCCTGGGATTTGATCGCTGTGCGGGGTATATATTTGAGTCCATGAGGTCCAAGCTCGATAGGCAACTTAGCAATCCGGCCATTTGCTTCTCTGTTTTGAATGATATCTCCCAGAGGGGCTGAACTGACCACTGTGATGGGATGGCCATGAAAATAGTGTTTAAGCTTCCGGCTTGCCATAAACACTCCATACACCAGCTTCTGCCAATGTGGATACCTCTGCTTTGACTCAATGAGCACTTCACTGATATAATAAACTGACCGTTGAACCGGATATTCCTTGCCAACTTCCTTGCGCTCCACCATGATAGCCACGCTAACAGCTCGGGCATTAGCAGCCACATATAGGAATAACGGCTCCTTATCAATCGGTGCTGCAAGCACGGGCGGTTCAGCTAACTGCTTTTTCAGATCCTCGAACACTTTATCAGCTGCCTCGCTCCAGACAAAGTTATCTGTTTTCTTGAGCATCTGATATAAAGGGATGGCCTTCTCCCCGAGACGACTGATAAAACGGCTCAAAGCTATAATCCGGCCGGCCAGACGTTGAACGTCATTGATACACGCCGGTTTAGCTAAAGACGTGATTGCTGAATTTTTTTCTGGATTAGCCTCGATGCCTCTGTTTGACACAAGAAAACCCAAGTGTTTGCCTGCCGGGACACCAAAAACACACTTCTCTGGATTGAGCATCATCTTGTAAACCCGGAGGTTGTCAAAGGTTTCTCTTAAATCATCTATCAATGTTTCATCCTTTCTGGACTTTATCACAATATCATCCACATATGCATGAACATTGCGCCCAATCTGCTTATGAAGGCAATTCTGAACACAGCGCTGATAAGTTGCCTAGGCACTCTTAAGTCCAAAGGGCATGGAGACATAGCAGAAGGCTCCAAAGGGAGTTATGAAAGCTGTCTTCTCCTGGTCTTTAACCGCCATTTTGATCTGATGATAACCAGAATAAGCATCCAGAAAACACAAACGGTCATAACCTGACGTAGCATCAATTATCGGATCAATGCGAGGGAGGGCAAAGGGGTCTGCAGGGCAAGCTTTGTTTAAATCTGTGTAATCCACACACATACGCCAAGTGCCGTTTTTCTTAAGAACCAGCACCGGATTAGCCAACCACTCTAGATGAAAGACCTCCACGATAAACCCTGTGGCCAACAATCGAGCTACCTCTTCACCGATAGCCTTACGCCTTTCTTCATTGAAGCGGCGGAGAAACTGCCGGACCGGTTTAAACTTAGGATCAATGTTAAGTGTGTGCTCAGCGAGTTCCCTCGGTACACCTGGCATGTCAGACGGTTTCCATGCAAAGATGTCCCGGTTCTCACGGATGAACTCAATGAGCGTGCTTTCCTATTTGGGATCCAGGTTAGTGCTGATGCTGAATTGTTTGGATGAGTCGCCAGGAACAAAATCAATCATCTTAGTGTCTGTAGCCGATTTGAACTTCAACGCCGGATCATGTTCCGTAGTCGGCTTTTTCAAAGAGGTCATATCTGCTGGATCAACTTGCTCCTTATAGAATTTCAACTCCTCCATGGCACAAACCGACTCAGCATAAGCCGCATCACCTTCCTCACACTCCAAAGCGATCTTTCTGCTTCCATGTACTGTGATAGTCCCCTTATGACCTGGCATTTTAAGCTCTAGATAAACATAACACGGCCTTGCCATGAACTTAGCATAAGCCGGCCGCCCAAACAGGGTGTGATACGAGCTTTTGATTTTTACCACCTCAAAAGTCAATGTTTCTGACCTCGAATCATAATCATCTCCAAAAGCCACCTCTAAGGCTATCTTGCCCACTGGATATGTAGATTTACCAGGCACCACACCATGAAAAACGGTATTTGACGGTTTAAGATTCTTATCTGCCAACCCCATACGGCGGAATGTATCATAATATAGGATATTGATACTACTTCCCCCATCCATGAGCACTTTGGTGAACTTATACCCCCCCAACTTGAGGGGCCACCACCAAGGCCAAGTGACCCGGATTGTCAACCCGGGGTGGGTGATCCTCTCTACTCCACAAAATGGGTTGCTCAGACCAGCGCAAATACTGAGGCACTGCCGGTTCAACAGAGTTTACTACCCTCTTGTGAAGCATCTGATCACGTTTACACAAACTAGTAGTGAAGACATGATATTGCCCGCTATTTAGTTGCTTGGGATTGCTCTGGTAACCCAACTGCTGCTGCTACTGGTGGTTCCCCTGATGGTTGTAACCTCCCTGGTTGCCTTGGTGCCCTTGATTGATGTGTCCGGTTTGGTTGCCTTGAAACCCTAAACCGGAACTGCCACCTCCATAACCCGGCCCGTGGTAACCACCTCCTGAACCGCCGGGCGGGCCATTATCATACTGGAACATATTGGAGTTCTTGAAATCCCGCATGATATAACAGTCCTTCCAAAGATGCAATGTTGGCTTCTCCTTTGATCCATGCTTTGGACAAGGTTGATTTAATAGGCGTTCCAAATTGGGGCCTGAACCTCCGCCCCTCTGGGGCTGCTTGCCCTTGTGGCGCTGGCCATTCTCCTGAGCATTGGTGTTAGCTACAAAGTCCAAGTTGTTGTCGGCCTTGCGCTTACCACTGTTCCCATGGCCTGCCGGATTATGCTGCTGACCCTTGGCGTTGCCGTTCTTCTTCCCTTTCCCCAGTTTGTCCTCCTCTGAATCCGGGTCCTTGGTATTATCTGAATCGGCGTACTTAACCAAAGCGGCCATGAGCGTTGACATATCATTGCAGTGACGCTTGAGCCTTCCTAACTTCTGTTTAAGCGGCAGAAAACGGCAATTTCCCTCCAACGTTAGTACTGCGGTATCTGCATTGATACGATCCGATGAGTGCAAAATTGCTGAGACCCGCTTGACCCAATGGGTCGTGGACTCCCCTTCCTCTTGGACACAAGCGGCCAGATCCATGATTGACATCGGTTGCTTACAAGTATCCTTGAAGTTCTGGATAAACCGGTGCTTCAAATCGGCCCATGATCCAACAGAATTAACTGGTAAGCTCTTTAACCAAGTACGAGCTGTTCCCTCCAACATCATGGTGAAGTATTTGGCACATACCGCTTCGTCCACGTCCAGCATCTCCATTGCCATCTCGTAACTTTCAACCCACGCCTCAGGATGCAAATTGGCGGTGTAATTGGGCACTTTACGAGGTCCTTTGAAATCCTTGGGCAGTCTCACATTACGCAAAGCGGGGGTGAGACATGGCACCCCTAAGGAACTGAATACCACCCCGGGTTCTATTGAAGCGGTAGGGTGAACCGGAGTATGTTGACACGCTCCGTGTCGAGCTGCTAACTCGGCCTCCCGACGCGCGCGGCCATGATCCACCACAGCTTGTGCATTAGCACCTCCCCCTGCCGGGTTGTGCCCTCGCGGCGAGTTACGGCGACGTGCACTGCTTGACACAGCCAGTTCATCCTCCACGTGTCTGTTGTAGCTCCGGCTTGGATGGGGAGTAGAATGAATCCTCTCCCGACTGTGTGAGTATGGCTGCTGCTGGTTTAGCGCCATTTGAAGGAGGTCTCTAGCCCGACGTGCCTCAATCGCAACTGGTGATTTGCCATCGGTTGGGAGGGCTGCCAGGCGTGAAGCAGCGGCCACAATATTGTCCAACGGGTTGGAATAATGCCCGGGAGGTGTTGGTACATGCTGTGGCACAATGTTATTCTAGCGAGGTGGGTCCATCGTGTGCGGTTGAACCGGCCCCAGTTCAGTACCGGCTGGTGACTAGCTCCTGCTCCTGGTGTGTTGAAGAGATTTCGCGGCTCATAACCTGACGAGAGATGCGATTGGTACCTTCTTCTCAGGACTTCTTCGGAAGTGTTCTAATCCAACCTAATCCGGTAGGCCTGTGCTTCCAATTCAGCCTGTTCTGTAGCCATCCTAGCGTTCTCCGCCGCTAGGTCCGCTTTAGCCTGGGCTATCTGATCCTTTACCTTTGCAATATCCGCGTTGTGCTGATCCCTGGCTGCTGCATCCACCTCTGCGGCCATCAATGCTGCCAAAGCGTCAAACAAGTCAGACAGGACTTGAGCCGGAGGCGGCGCAGAGCTTCCTGCCCCCGCCGGTGTGGCCGTTGTTGAACCGGAGAGCATTGCTGCAGCAGTTGATGAGTGAGGCACTGACTGTGTACCGGCCATGAAGATAGCGGCCCGGTTTGGCAGATCAGGGAGGTCCGGAATACTGTTGCCCTTGGATCCCCCACCAATCCGGCCATCTTGTAACTGATAAAGCGATTTGGTTTCTCCAGAAGACTCATCGTCGGAATAGACAACGGTTTCTCCATCGGACGCTGGTCCGTCCTCGTATTCTGCTCCATGGATAGCACCTACAAAGACGTGCTTCATCACGGGCTGAACCGGCGAAGAACTTGTACGCTGAGCCGTTTCGATGATGTCGGTGCAGCTGTCCGGCTCAGGGGCCGGTTCGCCAATCTTGCCGATGAAGACGTGAATCCCACCAAAGGGGAACCGGTACCCATATTCAATTGAATCGGCCTCGGGACCCCATCCTGCATTGTCGATGTAGAGCTTGCCACGACGACTCTTCGTCATCCGGCCCACAGAATATCCCTTGAGTCCATCAAAGCTGCCCTTCAAGAACTCGAAACCATCATGCGATAGCCCCACGGTGGGCGCCAACTGTCGTGGGTTTGTCACGGAAGATGTCCTTGTGAAAGGACTTAGTCGTGGAGCCATCGCAACAGGTTAGCTTAAAGGGGTTAAACCGGACAAGGGGAAACGGGGAGTTTTATACTAGTTTGGCCCCTTCGATGAAGGTAAAAGCCTACGTCTAGTTGTGATTAGTATCGCTTGGGTTTCGAAGGCCAGGGAGCGAATCCGCTTTGTCTGGCTCTTGAGTTGTTGTCTGTCCCTTGAACCACTGCCGGGTCGTCCCCTTATATACATGGGTGGCGCCCGTCGGTTTACAGAGTCCCGAAGCCGGATCATAAATGTTTCCGGTTCGATCTCTACACTTCCTATCTTACAAAGCAAGTTACATGATTAAGCCGGTTTACATCTACAGGCCTTAACTCACTTCTGGGCCTTGGGCCTTCATAAAGCGCCATCATCTTCACATCTTCATGGGCTTCTAATCTTCATAAAGTTAATCCGGCTACTCCTGGCTGGTTTACGTCCGGTAGTAATATCCCCAACACCATGTTCAGTTGATGTTGTTCTGACTTCCAATTTTGGTTGTGTGTAGCAATTTTCAACACTCACACATACAATAGAGGCTAGTGGAACAAATATTATAAAATACTTAGAGCCAGATTATACGATATTAATACAAGTATAAGATTGCATGTATGCACATTTTAAGTACACATGGATTCACTATCTATTCCTAGGTAATTTATAAACTATATCTCTCCTCGTTTGCAACAAACACATGTATAAGATATTTGTTGTAGCTGTTGGGGATCGTTGCAGAAATTAAAAAAATTCTACGCATCACCAAGATCAATCTATGGAGAAACTAGCAACGAGAGAGAGGGGAGTGCATCTTCTTACCCTTGAAGATCGCGATGCGGAAGCGTTGCAAGAACGCAGTCGGTGGAGTTGTACACGAAGCAATTCAGATCACGACCGAATCCGATCTAAGCACCGAACAACGGCGCCTCCGCGTTCAACACACGTGCAGCCCGGTGACGTCTCCCGCGCCTTGATCCAGCAAGGAGAGAGGGAGAGGTTGGGGAAGACTCCATCCAGCAGCAGCACGACGGTGTGGTGGTGGAGGAGGAGCGTGGCACTCCAGCAGGGCTTCGCCAAGCACTGCGAGAGACGAGGAGGGAGAGGGGTAGGGTTGTGCCAAGAGAGAGGGAGACTCGTGTCTCTGGCAGCCCCAAAACCCCCACTATATATAGGGGAAGGGGAGGGGCTGCGCCCCCATCTAGGGTTCCCCCTTAGGGGTGGCGGCCATCCCTAGATGCATCTAGGGGGCAGCCAGAGGGGGAGAGAGGGGGGAGCACCCTAGGTGGGCCTTAGGCCCATCTGAGCCTAGGGTTTCCCCTTTCTCCCCTTCCCTGCACATTGGGCCTCTTGTGGGAGGCGCACTAGCCCACCTAGGGGATGGTCCCTTCCCACACTTGGCCCACGCAGGCCTCCGGGGCTGGTGGCTCCTCCCGATGGACCCCCGAACCCTTCCGGTGATCCCGGTACGTTACCGATAATGCCCAGAACACTTTCGGTGTCCAAAACGGGACTTCCCATATATAAATCTTTACCTCTGAACCATTCCGGAACTCCTCGTGACCTCTGGGATCTCATCTGAGACTCCGAACAACATTCGGTAACCACGTACATCTATTACCTATAACCCTAGCGTCATCGAACCTTAAGCGTGTAGACCCTACGGGTTCGGGAGGCATGCAGACATGACCGAGACATCTCTCCGGCCAATAACCAACAGTGGGATCTGGATACCCATGTTGTCTCCCACATGCTCCACGATGATCTCATCGGATGAACCACGATGTCGGGGATTCAATCAATCCCGTACACAATTCCCTTTGTCTACCGGTATGATACTTGCCCGAGATTCGATCGTTGGTATCCCTATAACTTGTTCAATCTTTTTAGCGGCAAGTCTCTTTACTCATTCGTAACACATCATCCCGTGATCAACTCCTTGGTCACATTAAGCTCATTATGATGATGTCCTACTGAGTGGGCGCAGAGATACCCCTCTGTCACACGGAGTGACAAATCCCAGTCTCGATTCGTGCCAACCCAATCGTTGGTATCCCTATACCTTGTTCAATCTCGTTATCGGCAAGTCTCTTTACTCGTTCGTAACACATCATCCCATGATCAACTCCTTGGTCACATTTAGCTCATTATGATGATGTCCTACCGAGTGGGCCCAGAGATACCCCTCCGTCACACGGAGTGACAAATCCCTGTCTCAATTCGTGCCAACCCAACAAACACTTTCGGAGATACCCATAGTGCACCTTTATAGCCACCCAGTTACGTTGTGACGTTTGGCACACCCAAAGCATTCCTACGGTATCCGGGAGTTGCACAATCTCATGGTCTAAGGAAATGATAGTTGACATTAGAAAAGCTTTAGTAGACGAACTACACCATCTTGTGCTATGCTTAGGATTGGGTCTTGTCCATCACATCATTCTCCTAATGATGTGATCCTGTTATCAATGACATCCAACGTCCATGGTCAGGAAACAGTAACCATCTATTGATAAACGAGCTAGTCAACTAGAGGCTCACTAGGGACATGTTGTGGTCTATGTATTCACACATCTATTACGATTTCCGGATAACACAATTATAGCATGAACAATAGACAATTATCATGAACAAGGAAATATAATAATAACCATTTTATTATTGCCTCTAGGGCATATTTCCAGCAGTCTCCCACTTGCACTAGAGTCAATAATCTAGTTACATTGTGATGAATCGAACACCCATAGAGTTCTGGTGTTGATCATGTTTTGCTTGTGTAAGAGGTTTAGTCAACGGATCTGCGACATTCAGGTCTGTATGCACTTTACAAATATCTATGTCTCCATCTTGAACATTATCACGAATGGAGTTGAAGCAACGCTTGATATGCCTGGTCTTCTTGTGAAACCTGGGCTCCTTGGCAAGGGCAATGGCTCCAGTGTTGTCACAAAAGAGAGTCATCGGGCCCGACACATTGGGAATAACTCCTAGGTCGGTAATGAACTCCTTCATCCAGATTGCTTCATGTGCTGCCTCCGAGGCTGCCATGTACTCCGCTTCACATGTAGATCCCGCCACGACGCTTTGCTTGCAACTGCACCAGCTGACTGCCCCACCATTCAAAATATACACGTATCCAGTTTGTGACTTGGACTCATCCAGATCTGTGTCGAAGCTAGCATCGACGTAACCCTTTTCGACGAGCTCTTCATCACCTCCTTTAACGAGAAACATATCCTTAGTCCTTTTAAGGTACTTCGGGATATTCTTGACCGCTTTCCAGTGTTCCATGCCGGGATTACTTTGGTACCTTCCTACCAAACTTACGACAAGGTATACATCAGGTCTGGTACACAGCATGGCATACATAATAGACCCTATGTCCGAGGCATAGGGGATGACACTCATCTTTTCTCTATCTCCTAACGTGGTCGGGCATTGAGCTGTGCTCAATCTCACACCTTGCAATACAGGCAAGAACCCCTTCTTGGACTGATCCATATTGAACTTCTTCAATATCTTGCCAAGGTATGTGCTTTGTGAAAGACCAGTGAGGCGTCTCGATCTATCTCTATAGATCTTGATGCCTAATATATAAGCAGCTTCTCCAAGGTCCTTCATTGAAAAACACTTATTCAAGTAGGCCTTTATGCTTTCCAAGAATTATATATCATTTCCCATGAATAGCATGTCATCCACATATAATATGAGAAATGCTACAGAGCTCCCAGTCACTTTCTTGTAAACACAGGCTTCTCCATAAGTCTGCGTAAACCCAAACGCTTTGATCATCTCACCAAATCAAATGTTCCAACTCCGAGATGCTTGCACCAGCCCATAGATTGAGCGTTGGAGCTTGCACACCTTGTCAGCATTCTTAGGATCGACAAAACCTTCTGGCTGCATCATATACAGTTCTTCCTTAAGGAAACCATTAAGGAATGTTGTCTTGACGTCCATTTGCCATATCTCATAATCATAGAATGCGGCAATTGCTAACATGATTCGGAAGACTTCAGCTTCGCTACGGGTGAGAAAGTCTCATCGTAGTCAACCCCTTGAACTTGTCAATAACCCTTAGCGACAAGTCGAGCCTTATAGAATGTCACATTACCATCCGCGTCTGTCTTCTTCTTAAAGATCCATCTATTTTCTATGGCTCGCCGATCATCGGGAAGTCAGTCAAAGTTCATACTTTGTTTTCATACATGGATCCTATCTCGGATTTCATGGCTTCAAGCCATTTGTCGGAATCCGGGCCCACCATCGCTTCTTCATAGTTCAAAGGTTCACCATTGTCTAACAACATGATTTCTAGTACAGGGTTACCGTACCACTCTGGTGCGGAACGTGTCCTTGTGGACCTACGAAGTTCAGTAGTAACTTGATCTGAAGTTCCTTGATCATCATCATTAACTTCCTCTCTAGTTGGTGCAGGCACCGCAGAAAAAATTTACTGCGCTGCGCTACTCTCCAGTTCGAGAGGCGGTACTTCATCAAGTTCCACTTTCCTCCCACTTACTTCTTTCGAGAGAAACTCTTTCTCTAGAAAGGATCCATTCTTGGCAACAAAGACCTTGCCTTTGGATCTGTGGTAGAAGGTATACCCAATAGTTTTCTTAGGGTATTGATACGTCCATTTTGCATCATTCTTTTATATCTATATTTATTGCATTATGGGCTGATATTACACATTATGTCACAATACTTATGCATATTCTCTCTTATTTTACAAGGTTTACATAAAGAGGGAGAATGCCGATACGTCTCCAACGTATCTATAATTTTTGATTGCTCCATGCTATATTATCTACTGTTTTGGACATTATTGGGCTTTATTATCCACTTATATATTATTTTTGGGACTAACCTATTAACCGAAGGCCCAGCCCAGAATTGTCATTTTTTTTGCATGTTTTAGGGTTTCAAACAAAAGGAATATCAAACGGAGTCCAAACGGAATGAAACCTTTGTGAACGTGATTTTCTCAACGAATAAGACCAGGGAGACTTGGACCCTACGTCAAGAAACGAAACAGGAGGGCACGAGGTAGGGGGACGCGCCCACCCCCACTAGGTGCGCCCTCCACCCTCGTGGGCCCCCTGTTGCTCCGCCAACGTGCTCCTTCCTCCTATATATATCCATGTACCCCCAAACGATCAGATACGGAGCCAAAAACCTAATTCCAATGTCGTAACTTTCTGTATCCACGAGATCCCATCTTGGGGCCTACTCCGGAGCTCCGCCGGAGGGGGCATCGATCACGGAGGGCTTCTACATCAACACCATAGCCTCTCCAATGAAGTGTGAGTAGTTTACCTCAGACCTACGGGTCCATAGTTAGTAGCTAGATGGCTTCTTCTCTCTTTTTGGATCTCAATACAATGTTCTCCCCCTCTCTTGTGGAGATCTATTCGATGTAATCTTCTTTTTGTGGTGTGTTTGTTGAGACCGATGAATTGTGGGTTTATGATCAAGTCTATCTATGAATATATTTGAATCTTCTCTGAATTCTTTTATGTATGATTAGTTATCTTTGCAAGTCTCTTCGAATTATCAGTTTGGTTTGGCCTACTAGATTGATCTTTCTTGCAATGGGAGAAGTGCTTAGCTTTGGGTTCAATCTTGCGGTGTCCTTTCCCAATGACAGTAGGGGCAGCAAGGCACGTATTGTATTGTTGCCATCGAGGATAACAAGATGGGGTTTTCTTCATATTGTATGAGTCTATCCCTCTACATCATGTCATCTTGCTTAAGGCGTTACTCTGTTTTTAACTTAATACTCTAGATGCATGCTGGATAGCGGTCGATGAGTGGAGTAATAGTAGTAGATGCAGGCAGGAGTCAGTCTACTTGTCTCGGACGTGATGCCTATATACATGATCATACCTAGATATTCTCATAACTATGCTCAATTTTGTCAATTGCTCAACAGTAATTTGTTCACCCACCGTAGAATACTTATGCTCTCGAGAGAAGCCACTAGTGAAACCTATGGCCCCCAGGTCTATCTTTATCATATTAATCTCCTACTACTTAGTTATTTCCTTTGCTATTTACTTTGCCTTTATTTTACTTTGCATCTTTATCATAAAAATACCAAAAATATTATCTTATCATATCTATCAGATCTCACTCTCGTAAGTGGCCCTATAGGGATTGACAACCCCTATTTGCGTTGGTTGCGAGGATTTATTTGTTTTGTGCAGGTGTGAGGGACTCACGCGTAGCCTCCTACTGGATTGATACCTTGGTTCTCAAAAACTGAGGGAAATACTTATGCTACTTTGCTGCATCATCCCTTCCTCTTCGGGGAAAACCAACGCGGTGCTCAAGAGGTAGCAAGAAGGATTTCTAGCGCCGTTGCTGGGAAGGTCTACGCAAAAGTCAACATACCAAGTACCCATCACATACCCTTATCTCCCGCATTACATTATTTGCCATTTGCCTCTCGTTTTCCTCTCCCCCACTTCACGCTTGCCGTTTTATTCTCCCTCTCTCTCTATCTATCCTCCCTCTCTATTTGCCTCTTTTTGTTTGCTTGCTTTTTGTTTGCTTGTGTGTTAGTTTGCTTGCTTGTCACGATGGCTCAAGATAATACTAAATTGTGTGACTTCACCAATACCAACAACAATGATTTTATCAGCACTCTGATTGCTCCTCTTACCAATGCTGAATCTTGTGAAATTAATACTGCTTTGCTGAATCTTGTCATGAAAGATCCGTTCTCCGGCCTTCCTGGTGAAGATGCCGCTACTCATCTAAATAGCTTCGTTGATTTGTGTGACATGCAAAAGAAGAAAGATGTGGATAATGATATTGTTAAATTTAAGCTATTTCCTTTTTCTCTTAGAGATCATGCTAAAGCTTGGTTTTCGTCTTTGCCTAAAAATAGTATTGGTTCATGGAATAAGTGCAAAGATGCTTTTATCTCTAAGTATTTTCCTCCCGCTAAGATCATCTCTCTTAGAAACGATATTATGAATTTTAAGCAACTTGATCATGAACATGTTGCACAAGCTTGGAGAGAATGAAATTAATGATACGTAATTGCCCTACTCATGGTTTAAATTTGTGGATGATTGTTCAAAAATTTTATGCCGGATTGAATTTTTCTTCTAGAAATCTTTTAGATTTGGCCGCGGGAGGCACTTTTATGGAAATCACTTTAGGAGAAGCTACTAAACTCCTAGATAATATTATGGTTAATTATTCTCAATGGCACACTGAAAGATCTACTAATAAAAAGGTGCATGCGATAGAAGAAATTAATGTTTTGAGTGGAAAGATGGATGAAATTATTTGCTAATAAGAGTGTTTCTTCTGATCCTAATGATATGCCCTTGTCTACTTTAATTGACAATAATAATGAATCTATGGATGTGAATTTTGTTGGTAGGAACAATTTCGGTAATAACGCGTATAGAGGAAATTTCAATCCTAGGCCTTATCCTAGTAATCCCTCTAATAATTATGGTAATTCCTACAACAATTCTTATGGAAATTATAATAAGATGACCTCTGATTTTGAATCTAATATTAAAGAATTTATTACTTCACAAAAGAATTTTAACGCTATGATTGAAGAAAAATTGCTTAAGATTGATGATTTGGCTAGGAACGTTGATAGAATTGCTCTTGATGTTGATTCTTTGAAACTTAGATCTATTCCACCTAAGCGTGATATCAATGAGTCTCTCAAAGCCATGAGAATTTCCATTGATGAGTGCAAAGAAAGAACCGCTAGGATACGTGCTAAGAAAGATGCCTTTATAAGAGCGTGTTCTTCTAGTTGCTATGAAAATAAAGATGAAGTTCTAAAAGTTATTGATGTGTCCCCTATTAAATCTTTGTTTTTCAATATGAATCTTGATAATGATGGGACTGAATATGATCCACCTTTACCTAGAAGGTGTTCCAAGAATTCGGAATTTGTTGATCTTGATGCTAAATTTGATAAAAGTGGGATTGAAGAAATCAAAACCCTAGATGTTGCTAAACCCACTATTATGGATTTCAAGGAATTTAACTATGAAAATTTCTCTTTGATTGATTGTATTTCCTTGTTGCAATCCGTGCCAAATTCTCCTCGTGCTTATAGTCAAAATAAAGCGTTTACTAAATATATCGTTGTTGCCTTGATTCAATCTTATGAAGAAAAACTTGAATTGGAAGTTTCTATCCATAGAAAACTTTATGATGAGTGGGAACCAACTATTAAAATTAAAATTAAAGATCATGAATGCTATGCTTTATGTGATTTGGGTGCTAGTGTTTCCACGATTCCAAAGACTTTGTGTGATTTGTTAGGTTTCCGTGATTTTGATGATTGCTCTCTAAATTTGCACCTTGCGGATTCCACTATTAAGAAACCTATGGGAAGAATTAATGATGTTCTTATTGTTGCAAATAGGAATTGTGCCTGTAGATTTTATTGTTCTTGACATAGATTGCAATCCTTCATGTCCTATTATTCTTGATAGACCTTTCCTTAGAACGATTGGTGCAATTATTGATATGAAGGAAGGAAATATTAGATTCCAATTTCCATTAAGGAAAGGCATGGAAAACTTTACTAGAAATAAAATTAAATTACCTTATGAATCTATTATGAGAGACACTTATGGATTGCCTACCAAAGATGGCAATACCTAGATCTATTCTTGCTTGTTATGCCTAGCTAGGGGCGTTAAACAATAGCGCTTGTTGGGAGGCAACCCAATTTTATTTTTATTCGTTGCTTTTTGCTCCTGTTTAGTAATAAATAATTTATCTAGACTCTGTTTTGGTTGTGTTTTTTGTGTTTAATTAGTGTTTGTGCCAAGTAGAACCGTTGGGAAGACTTGGGGAAAGTCTTGTTGAACTTGCTGTAAAAAACAGAAACTTTAGCGCTCACGAGAACTGCTTTCATGTTTATTTGGAGAGTGCTATTTAGTTAATTATTTTTGAATATGATTAATATATAAATTACTCACGTCCAGCAATTTATTTTAGAATTTTTGGGGTTCTAGATGTTGCGCTAGCTACAGATTACTACAGACTGTTCTGTTTTTGACAGATTCTGTTTTTCGTGTGTTGTTTGCTTATTTTGATGAATCTATGGCTAGTAAAATAGTTTATAAACCATAGAGAAGTTGGAATACAGTAGGTATAACACCAATATAAATAAATAATGAGTTAGTTACAGTAACTTGAAGTGATCTTTTGTTTTCTTTCGCTAACGGAGCTCACGAGATTTTCTACTTTAAGTTTTGTGTTGTGAAGTTTTCAAGTTTTGGGTAAAGATTTGATGGATTATGGAACAAGGAGTGGCAAGAGCCTAAGCTTGGGGATGCACATGTCACCCCCAAGATAATCTAAGGACACTAAAAAGTCAAAGCTTGGGGATGCCCCGGAAGGCATCCCCTCTTTCGTCCACTTCCATCGGTAATTTACTTGGAGCTATAATTTTATCTACCACATGATATGTGTTTTGCTTGGAGCGTCTTGTATGATTTGTGTTTCATACATGTCACTCATGAGTCATTGCATATCCCGGTACACCGCCGGAGGCATTAACATAGAGTCATATTTTGTTCTAAGTATCGAGTTGTAATTGTGGAGTTGTAAGAAAAATAAAAGTGTGATGATCATCATTATTAGAGCATTGTCCGAGTGAGGAAAGGATGATGGAGACTATGATTCCCCCACAAGTCGGGATGAGACTCCGGACGAAAAAAAAGAGGCCAAAAAAAGAGAAAATGCACAAATAAAAAATGAGAGAAAAGGAGAGAAGGGACAATGTTACTATCCTTTCATACACTAGTGGGAATCTTTCATTATAGAACTTGTGCTTCAAAGTAGCACCATGATCTTCATAGTAGAGAGTCTCTCATGTTATCACTTTCATATACTAGTGGGAATCTTTCATTATAGAACTTGGCTTGTATATTCCAATGATGGGCTTCCTCAAATTGCCCTAGGTCTTCATGAGCAAGAAGTTGGATGCACACCCACTTAGTTTCTTTTTGAGCTTTCATATACTTATAGCTCTAGTGCATCCGTTGCATGACAATCCCTACTCACTCACATTGATATCTATTGATGGGCATCTCCATAGCCCGTTGATACGCCTAGTTGATGTGAGACTATCTTCCCCTTTTTGTCTTCTCCACAACCACCACTCTATTCCACCTATAGTGCTATATCCATGGCTCACGCTCATGTATTGCGTGAAGATTGAAAAAGTTTTGAGAATGTCAAAAGTATAAAACAATTGCTTGGCTTGTTATCGGGGTTGTGCATGATTTAAATATTTTGTGTGGTGAAGATAGAGCATAGCCATACTATATGATTTTATAGGGATAACTTTCTTTAGCCATGTTATTTTGAGAAGACATAATTGCTTTGTTAGTATGCTTGAAGTATTCTTATTTTTATGTCAATATGAACTTTTGTCTTGAATCTTTCAGATCTGAATATTCATACCACAATTAAGAAGAATTACATTAAAATTATGCCAAGTAGCACTCCGCATCAAAAATTCTGTTTTTATCATTTACCTACTCGAGGACGAGCAGGAATTAAGCTTGGGATGCTTCATAAGTCTCCAACATATCTATAATTTTTGATTGCTCCATGCTATATTATCTACTGTTTTGGACATTATTGGGCTTTATTATCCACTTTTATATTATTTTTGGGACTAACCTATTAACCGGAGGCCCAGCCCAGAATTGTTGTTTTTTGCATGTTTTAGGGTTTCGAAGAAAAGGAATATCAAACGGAGTCCAAACGGAATGAAACCTTCGGGAACGTGATTTTCTCAACAAATAAGACCAGGGAGACTTGGACCCTACATCAAGAAACGAAACAGGAGGGCACGAGGTAGGGGGACGCGCCCACCCCCACTAGGTGCGCCCTCCACCCTCGTGGGCCCCCTGTTGCTCCGCCAACGTGCTCCTTCCTCCTATATATATCCATGTACCCCCAAACGATCAGATACGGAGCCAAAAACCTAATTCCAATGCCGTAACTTTCTGTATCCATGAGATCCCATCTTGGGGCCTGCTCCGGAGCTCCGCCGGAGGGGGCATCGATCACGGAGGGCTTCTACATCAACACCATAGCCTCTCCAATGAAGTGTGAGTAGTTTACCTCAGACCTACGGGTCCATAGTTAGTAGCTAGATGGCTTCTTCTCTCTTTTTGGATCTCAATACAATGTTCTCCCCCTCTCTTGTGGAGATCTATTCGATGTAATCTTCTTTTTGTGGTGTGTTTGTTGAGACCGATGAATTGTGGGTTTATGATCAAGTCTATCTATGAATATATTTGAATCTTCTCTGAATTCTTTTATGTATGATTAGTTATCTTTGCAAGTCTCTTCGAATTATCAGTTTGGTTTGGCCTACTAGATTGATCTTTCTTGCAATGGGAGAAGTGCTTAGCTTTGGGTTCAATCTTGCGGTGTCCTTTCCCAATGACAGTAGGGGCAGCAAGGCACGTATTGTATTGTTGCCATCGAGGATAACAAGATGGGGTTTTCTTCATATTGTATGAGTCTATCCCTCTACATCATGTCATCTTGCTTAAGGCGTTACTCTGTTTTTAACTTAATACTCTAGATGCATGCTGGATAGCGGTCGATGAGTGGAGTAATAGTAGTAGATGCAGGCAGGAGTCAGTCTACTTGTCTCGGACGTGATGCCTATATACATGATCATACCTAGATATTCTCATAACTATGCTCAATTTTGTCAATTGCTCAACAGTAATTTGTTCACCCACCGTAGAATACTTATGCTCTCGAGAGAAGCCACTAGTGAAACCTATGGCCCCCGGGTCTATCTTTATCATATTAATCTCCTACTACTTAGTTATTTCCTTTGCTATTTACTTTGCCTTTATTTTACTTTGCATCTTTATCATAAAAATACCAAAAATATTATCTTATCATATCTATCAGATCTCACTCTCGTAAGTGGACCTATAGGGATTGACAACCCCTATTTGCGTTGGTTGCGAGGATTTATTTGTTTTGTGCAGGTGCGAGGTGATACATCTCCAACGTATCTATAATTTTTGATTGCTCCATGCTATATTATCTACTGTTTTGGACTATATTGGGCTTTTTTTCCACTTTTATATTATTTTTGGGACTAACCTATTAACCGGAGGCCCAGCCCAGAATTACTGTTTTTTTTGCATATTTCAGTATTTCGGAGAATCAGAGTATCAAACGGAGTCCAAACGGAAGAAAACCTTCGGGAATGTGATTTTCTCACCGAACGTGATCCAGGAGACTTGGACCCTACTCCAAGGAGTCAAAGAGGCGGTCACGAGGGTGGGGGGCGCGCCCACCCCCTAGGGCGCGCCCCGTGCCTCGTGGGCCCCTCGGTGCTCCACCGACGTACTCCTTCCTCCTATATATACCTACGTATCCCCAAACGATCAGACAGGAGCCAAAAACCTAATTCCACCACCGCAACTTTCTGTATCCACGAGATCCCATCTTGGGGCCTGTTCCGGAGCTCCGCCGGAGAGGGCCGTCATCACGGAGGGCTTCTACATCATCATAACCCCTCCGATGAAGTGTGACTAGTTTACCTCAGACCTTTGGGTCCATAGTTAGTAGCTAGATGGCTTCTTCTCTCTTTTTGGATCTCAATAGAAAGTTCTCCCCCTCTCTTGTGGAGATCTAGTCGATGTAATCTTCTTTTTGCGGCGTGTTTGTTGAGACCGATGAATTGTGGGTTTATGATCGAGTCTATCTATGAATAATATTTGAATCTTCTCTGAATTCTTTTATGTATGATTGGTTATCTTTGCAAGTCTCTTCGAATTATCTGTTTGGTTTGGCCAACTAGATTGGTAGTTCTTGCAATGGTAGAAGTGCTTAGCTTTGGGTTCGATCTTGCGGTGTCCTTTCCCAGTGACAGAAGGGGCAGCAATGTACGTATTGCATCGTTGCCATCGAGGATAACAAGATGGTGTTTATTTCATATTGCATGAATTTATCTCTCTACATCATGTCATCTTGCTTAAAGCATTACTCTGTTTTTTAACTTAATACTCTAGATGCATGCTGGATAGCGGTCGATGAGTGGAGTAATAGTAGTAGATGCAGAATCGTTTCGGTCTACTTGTCACGGACGTGATGCCTATATACATGATCATGCCTAGATATTCTCATAACTATGCTCAATTCTGTCAATTGCTCAACAGTAATGTTTTCACCCACCGTAGAATACTTATGCTCTTGAGAGAAGCCACTAGTGAAACCTATGGCCCCCGGGTCTATTCTCATCATATCAATCTCCATCACTTTAATATTGCTTTTCTTTTTTACTTTTGCCTTTTACTTTTCACTTTGCATCTCTATATCAAAAATACCAAAAATATTATATCTATCAGATCTCACTCTCGTAAGTGACTGTGAAGGGATTGACAACCCCTAATCGTGTTGGTTGCGAGTAGCTATCATTTTGTGCAGGTACGAGGGACTTGAGCGTGGCCTCCTACTGGATTGATACCTTGGTTCTCAAAAACTGAGAGAAATACTTACGCTACTCTGCTACATCATCCCTTCCTCTTCGGGGAAACCCAATGCAAGCTCAAGAGGTAGCACGAGGGACTCGCGTGTAGCCTCCTACTGGATTGATACCTTGGTTCTCAAAAACTGAGGGAAATACTTACGCTAATTTGCTACATCATCCCTTCCTCTTCGGGGAAAACCAACATAGTGCTCAAGAGGTAGCAAATGCTGGCGGTTGGGATTCTGGGCTGGAAAAGGAGCAAATATTAGAGACATATTCTGCACAGCTCCAAAAGTCTTGAAACTTCACGGAAGTCATTTTCAGAATATATAAAAAATACTGAGCGCAAGAAGTTCCAGAGGGGGGCCACACCCTGGCCACGAGGGTGGGGGCGCGCCCTACCCCCCTGGGCGCGCCCCCTGCCTCGTGGGCCCCCTGATGGCGCTCCGATGCCCATATTCTACTATATGGAGTCCTTCATTGAGGAAAAAATCATAAGAAAGCTTTCGGGACGAGACTCCGCCGCCACGAGGTGGAACCTTGGCGGAACCAATCTAGGGCTCTGGCGGAGCTGTTCTGCCGGGGAAACTTCTCTCCGGGAGGGGGAAATCATCGCCATCATAATCACCAACGATCCTCTCATCGGGAGGGGGTCAATCTCCATCAACATCTTCACCAGCAACATCTCCTCTCAAACCCTAGTTCATCTCTTGTATCTGATTCTTGTCTATAAGTTTGGGATTGGTACCTGTGGGTTGCTAGTAGTGTTAATTACTCCTTGTAGTTGATGCTAGTTGGTTTATTTGGTGGAATATCATACGTTCAGATCCTATATGCATATTAATACCCCTCTGATTATGAACATGAATATGCTTTGTGGGTAGTTACGTTTGTTCCTGAGGACATGGGAGAAGTCTTGCTATTAGTAGTCATGTGAATTTGGTATTCGTTCAATATTTTGATGAGATGTATGTTGTCTCTTCTCTAGTGGTGTTATGTGAACGTCGACTACATGACACTTCACCATTATTTAGGCCTAGAGGAAGGCATTGGGAAGTAATAAGTAGATGATGGGTTGCTAGAGTGACAGAAGCTTAAACCCTAGTTTATGCGTTGCTTCGTAAGGGGCTGATTTGGATCCATATGTTTCATGCTATGGTTAGGTTTACCTTAATACTTTTGTTGTAGTTGCGGATGCTTGCAATAGAGGTTAATCATAAGTGGGATGCTTGTCCAGTTAAGGACAGCACCCAAGCACCGATCCACCCACATACCAAATTATCAAAGTACCGAACGCAAATCATATGATCATGATGAAACCTAGCTTGATGATAATTCCCATGTGTCCTCGGCAGCGCTTTTCTCTATATAAGAATTTTTCCAGTCTTGTCCTTTGCTACAAAAAGGATTGGGCCACCTTGCTGCACTTTATTTACTTTTGTTACTTGTTGCTCGTTACAAATTATCTTATCACAAAACTATCTATTACCTATAATTTCAGTGCTTCCAGAGAATACCTTGCTGAAAACCGCTTATCATTTCCTTCTGCTCCTCGTTGGGTTCGACAGTCTTATTGAAAGGACTACGATAGATCCCCTATACTTGTGGGTCATCAGGTATCCTATGAAGACGCATTTTTCCGACTTGGGTTCGAGCTTTTCAGGTTGAAGTTTCTTGACATAAGCATCGCATCCCCAAACTTTCAGAAACGACAGCTTAGGTTTCTTCCCAAACCATAATTCATATGGTGTCGTCTCAACAGATTTCGACGGAGCCCTATTTAAAGTGAATGTGGCAGTCTCTAAAGAATAACCCCAAAATGATAGCGGTAGATCGGTAAGAGACATCATAGATCACACCATATCCAATAGAGTCCAATTACGATGTTCGGACACGCCATTACGCTGAGGTGTTCCAGGCGGTGTGAGTTGTGAAACAATTCCACATTTCCTTAAGTGTGTGCCAAATTCGTGACTCAAATATTCTCCCCCACGATCTGATCGTAAGAACTTTATTTTCCTGTCACGTTGATTCTCTACCTCATTCTGAAATTCCTTAAACTTTTCAAATGTCTTAGACTTGTGTTTCATTAAGTAACATACCCATATCTACTTAAGTCATCAGTGAGGGTGAGAACATAACGATAACCACCGCGAGCCTCAACGATCATTGGACCGCACACATCAGTATGTATCATTTCCATTAAGTTGGTTGCTCGCTTCATTGCTTTGGAGAACGGAGTCTTGGTCATTTTACCCATGAGGCATGATTCGCACGTGTCAAATGATTCATAATCAAGAGACTCCAAAGGTCCATCTGCATGGAGTTTCTTCATGCGTTTGACACCAATGTGACCAAGACGGTAGTGCCACAAGTATGTGGGACTATCATTACCAACCTTACATCTTTTGGAATTCACCCTATGAATATGTGTACCATCACGTTCGAGATTAAATAAGAATAAACCACTGACCAGTGGGGAATGACCATAAAACATATCTCTCATATAAATAGAACAACCATTATTCTCAGATTTAAATGAGTAGCCATCTCGCATTAAACGAGATCCAGATACAATGTTCATGCTCAAAGCTAGCACTAAATAACAATTATTGAGGTTTAAAACTAATCCTGTAGGTAAATGTAGAGGTAGCATGCCAACGGCGATCACATCGACCTTGGAACCATTCCCGACGCGCATCGTCACCTCGTCCTTCGCCAGTCTCCGCTTATTCCGCAGCTCCTGTTTTGAGTTACAAATATGAGCAACGGCACCGGTATCAAATTCCCAAGAGCTACTACGAGCGCTGGTTAGGTAGACGTCAATACCATGTATATCACATATACCTTTGGTATTGCCGGCCTTCTTATCCGCTAAGTACTTGGGGCAGTTCCGCTTCCAGTGATTGTTTCCCTTGCAATAAAAGCACTTAGTCTCAGGCTTGGGTCCATTCTTTGGCTTCTTCCCGGCAGCTTGCTTACCGGGCGCGGCAACTCCCTTGCTGTCCTTCTTGAAATTCTTTTTATCCTTGCCTTTCTTGAACTTAGTGGTTTTATTCACCATCAACACTTGATGTTCCTTTTTGATCTCCACCTCCGCTTATTTCAGCATTGAATATACCTCAGGAATGGTCTTTTCCATCCCCTGCATATTGAAGTTCATCACAAAGCTGTTGTAGCTAGGTGGAAGCGACTGAAGGATTCTGTCAACGACCATGTCATCCGGGAGATTGACTCCCAGCTGAGACAAGCAGTTGTGCAACCCAGACATTTTGAGTATGTGCTCGCTGACAGAACTGTTCTCCTCCATCTTACAACTATAGAACTTGTCAGAGACTTCATATCTCTCGACTCGGGCATGAGCTTGGAAAACCATTTTCAGCTCTTGGAACATCTCATATGCTCCGTGTTGCTCAAAACACTTTTGGAGCCCCGGTTCTAAGCTGTAAAGCATGCCACACTGAACCAGGGAGTAATGATCACTACGCGACTGCCAGGCGTTCATAACGACTTGAGTTGCTGGGAAAACAGGTGTGTCACCTAGCGGTGCTTCAAGGACATATGCTTTCTTGGCAGCTATGAGGATAATCCTCAGGTTACGGACCCAGTCCGTGTAGTTGCTGCCATCGTCTTTCAGCTTGGTTTTATCTCGGAAAGCGTTGAAGTTGAGGGCAACATTAGCGTGGGCCATTTGATCTACAAGACATATTGCAAAGTTTTAGACTATGTTCACAATAATTAAGTTCATCTAATCAAATTATTTAATGAACTCCCACTCAGAATGACATCCCTCTAGTCATCTAAGTGATACATGATCCGAGTCAACTAGGCCGTGTCCGATCATCACGTGAGACGGACTAGTCATCATCGGTGAATATCTTCATGTTGATAGTATTTTCTATACGACTCATGTTCGACCTTTCGGTCTTTCGTGTTCCGAGGCCATGTCTGTACATGCTAGGCTCGTCAAGTCAACCTAAGTGTATTGCGTGTGTAAATCTGGCTTACACCCGTTGTATGCGAACGTTAGAACCTATCACACCCGATCATCACGTGGTGCTTCGGAACAACGGACTTTAGCAACGGTGCACAGTTAGGGCGAACACAATTCTTGGAATTTTAGTGAGAGATCATCTTATTTTAAGCTATCGTCGTTCTAAGCAAATAAGATGTAAAACATGATAAACATCACATGCAATCAAATAGTGACATGATATGGCCAATATCATTTTGCTCCTTTTGATCTCCATCTTCGGGGCGCCATGATCATCATCGTCACTGGCATGACACCATGATCTCCATCATCATGATCTCCATCATCGTGTCTTCATGAAGTTGTCTCGCCAACTATTACTTCTACTACTATGGCTAACGGTTAGCAATAAAGTAAAGTAATTACAAGGCGTTTTCAGTGACGCGCAGGTCATAAATAATTAAGACAACTCCTATGGCTCCTGCCGGTTGTCATACTCATCGACATGCAGGTCGTGATTCCTATTACAAGAACATGATCAATCTCATACATCACATATATCATTCATCACATTCTTTTGGCCATATCACATCACATAGCATAACCTGCAAAAACAAGTTAGACGTCCTCTAATTGTTGTTGCATGTTTTTACGTGGCTGCTATGGGTTTCTAGCAAGAACGTTTCTTACCTACGCAAAAACCACAACGTGATATGCCAATTTCTATTTACCCTTCATAAGGACCCTTTTCATCGAATCCGATCCGACTAAAGTGGGAGAGATAAACACCCGCTAGCCACCTTATGCAACTAGTGCATGTCAGTCGGTGGAACCTGTCTCACGTAAGCGTACGTGTAAGGTCGGTCCGGGCTGCTTCATCCCAAGATGCCGCTGAATCAAGATAAGACTAGTAACGGGAAGTAAATTGACAAAATCAATGCCCACAACAACTTGTGTTCTACTCGGCATAGAAACTACGCATAGACCTAGCTCATGATGCCACTATTGGGGATCGTTGTAGAAATTAAAAAATATCTATGCATCACCAAGATCAATCTATGGAGAAACTAGCAACGAGAGAGAGGGGAGTGCATATTCATACCCTTGAAGATCGCGATGCGGAAGCGTTGCAAGAACGCGGTCAGTGGAGTCGTACACGAAGCGATTCAGATCTAAGCACCGAACAACGGCGCCTCCGCGTTCAACACACGTGCAGCCCGGTGACGTCTCCCGCGCCTTGATCCAGTAAGGAGAGGGGGAGAGGTTGGGGAAGACTCCGTCCAGCAGCAGCACGACGGTGTGGTGGTGGTGGAGGAGCGTGGCACTCCAGCAGGGCTTTGCCAAGCACTGCGAGAGACGAGGAGGGAGAGGGTTAGGGCTGCGCCAAGAGAGAGGGAGACTCGTGTCTCTGGCAGCCCCAAAACCCCCACTATATATAGGGGGAGGGGAGGGGTTGCACCCCCATCTAGGGTTCCCCCCTTAGGGGTGGCGTCCAGCCCTAGATGCATCTAGGGGGCGGCCAGAGGGGTAGAGAGGGGGGCGCACCCTAGGTGGGCCTTAGGCCCGTCTGAGCCTAGGGTTTCCCCTTTCTCCCCTTCCCTGCGCCTTGGGCCTTTTGTGGGAGGCGCACCAGCCCACCTAGGGGATGGTCCCTTCCCACACTTGGCCCACGCAGGCCTCCGGGGCTGGTGGCTCCTCCCGGTGGACCTCCGAACCCTTCCGGTGATCCCGGTATGTTACCGATAATGCCCAGAACACTTTCGGTGTCCAAAATGGGACTTCCCATATATAAATCTTTACCTCCGGACCATTCCGGAACTCCTCGTGACGTCTGGGATCTCATCCGGGACTCCGAACAACATTCGGTAACCACGTACATCTATTCCCTATAACCCTAGCGCCATCGAACCTTAAGCGTGTAGACCCTACGAGTTCGGGAGGCATGCAGACATGACCGAGACATCTTTCCGGCCAATAACCAACAGCGGGATCTGGATACCCATGTTGGCTCCCACATGCTCCACAATGATCTCATCGGATGAACCACGATGTCGGGGATTCAGTCAATCCCGTACACAATTCCCTTTGTCTACCGGTATGATACTTGCCCGAGATTCAATCGTTGGTATCCCTATACCTTGTTCAATCTCGTTACCGGCAAGTCTCTTTACTCGTTCGTAACACATCATCCCATGATCAACTCCTTGGTCACATTGAGCTCATTATGATGATGTCCTACCGAATGGGCCCAGAGATACCCCTCCGTCACACGGAGTGACAAATCCCAGTCTCGATTCGTGCCAACCCAACAGACACTTTCGGAGATACCCATAGTGCACCTTTATAGCCACCCAGTTACGTTGTGACGTTTGGCACACCCAAAGCATTCCTATGGTATCCGGGAGTTGCACAATCTCATGGTCTAAGGAAATGATACTTGACATTAGAAAAGCTTTAGCAGACGAACTACATGATCTTGTGCTATGCTTAGGATTGGGTCTTGTCCATCACATCATTCTCCTAATGATGTGATCCCATTATCAATGACATACAATGTCCATGGTCAGAAAACCATTACCATCTATTGATCAACGAGCTAGTCAACTAGAGGCTCACTAAGGACATGTTGTGGTCTATGTATTCACACATGCATTACGATTTCCGGATAACACAATTATAGCATGAACAATAGACAATTATCATGAACAAGGAAATATAATAATAACCATTTTATTATTGCCTCTAGGACATATTTACAATAGTAGCTTCCTCTCCCTTGCCGACAACGCAACCAGCCTCCCCTCAAATCAGCGCCTAGAGCATTGTCGACAACGCAACCAGCCTCCCCTCGAATCAGCGCCTAGAGCATGCGTCCCTTTGACCGTCGGTGAACGGCGAGTGGCCCGTGGATGGAGATGCATCTTCGGCTCGAGCCGGCGGCCTCGGCCTCCCCTCCCGATAGCCTCAGGTGTAGCTCCTCCGAGCTCCTCCCCCACCCTTCCTTCCCCGACACAGCTGCCCCTGATAAGGGCCATGGATGCAGTACCGGACAAAAGGGGGTCACCGTCGAGCTGGTGACTATTGGGGTTGACCGATGCGGCACGGACAGCTGGGTGGCGCCTCTCCTGGTGCCGACAGATGAAGGGGGAAAGGTAGGGAAGAAGCCATGTCTCTTTATTAGCATATATGAGATAGAGATAGCTGACATGCTGGCCCTTCATGTAAGTAGATGATACGTCTCCAACGTATCTGTAATTTTTGATTGCTCCATGCCATATTATCTATTGTTTTAGACATTATTGGGCTTTATTATCTGCTTTTATATTATTTTTGGGACTAACCTATTAACCGGAGGCCCGGCCCAGAATTGCTGATTTTTTGCCTGTTTTAGGGTTTCAAAGAAAAGGAATATGAAACAGAGTCCAAACGGAATGAAACCTTCGGAAACATGATTTTCTTATCAGATAAGATCCAGGAGACCTGGACCCTCCGTCAAGAAAGCCACGAGGCGGCCACGAGGGTGGAGGGCGCCCCCCAGCCTCATGGGCCCCTCGAAGCTCCACTGACGTACTTCTTCCTCCTATATATATCCACGTACCCCCAAACGATCGGGGACGGAGCGAAAAACCTAATTCCACCACCGCAACTTTCTGTATCCACGAGATCCCATCTTGGGGCCTATTCCGGAGCTCCACCGGAGGGGGCATCGATCACGGAGGGCTTCTACATCATCATCCAAGCCCCTCCGATGAAGTGTGAGTAGTTTACTTCTGACCTACGGGTCCATAGTTAGTGCCTAGATGGCTTCTTCTCTCTTTTTGGATCTCAATACAATGTTCTCCCCCTCTCTTGTGGAGATCTATTCGATGTAATCTTCTTTTTGCGGTGTGTTTGTTGAGATCGATGAATTGTGGGTTTATGATCCAGTCTATCTATGAATAATATTTGAATCTTCTTTGAATTCTTTTATGTATGATTGGTTATCTTTGCAAGTCTCTTTGAATTATCAGTATGGTTTGGCCCACTAGATTGGTTTTTCGTGCCATAGGAGAAGTGCTTAGCTTTGGGTTCGATCTTGCGGTGTCCTTTCCCAGTGACAGAAGGGGCAGCAAGGCACGTATTGTATTGCTGCCATCGAGGATAACAAGATGGGTTTTTATCATATTGCATGAAACTATCCCTCTACATCATGTCATCTTGCTTAAGGCGTTACTCTGTTTTTAACTTAATACTTGATACGTCTCCGTCGTATCTATAATTTTTGATTGTTCCATGCCAATATTATTCAACTTTCATATACTTTTTGGCAACTTTTTATATTATTTTTAGGACTAACATATTGATCCAGTGCCCAGTGCCGGTTCCTGTCTGTTGCATGTTTTTGGTTTCGCAGAATATCCATATCAAACAGAGTCCAAACGGGATAAAAACGGACAGAGCTTATTTTTGGAAAATATGGAAAATTCGGAAGGAAAATCAACGCGAACCAGTGCCCGAGGTGGTCACGAGGCAGGGGGCGCCCCCCCAGGGCGCGCCCCCTACCCTCGTGAGCCCACCGTAAGGCGGTTGACGCTCTTCTTTTGCCGCAAGAAAGCTAATATTCGGAAAAAAATCACGGCGAAGGTTTCAGGCCAATCGGAGTTACAGATCTCCATATATATATATGAAACGGTGAAACAGAGCCAGAACAGAACGCAGAACCAGAGAGAAACAGAGAGATAGATCCAATCTCGGAGGGGCTCTCGCCCCTCCCATGCCATGGAGGCCAAGGACCAGAGGGGAAACCCTTCTCCCATCTAGGGAGGAGGTCAAGGAAGAAGAGAAGAAGGGGCCCCCTCTCCCCTCTCCTTCGGTGGCGCCGGAACGCTGCCGTGGCCATCATCATCATCATCGCGATCTACACCAACACCTCCGCCATCTTCACCAACATCTCCATCACCTTCCCCCCTCTATCTACAGTGGTCCACTCTCCCGCAACCCGCTGTACCCTCTACTTGAACATGGTGCTTTATGCTTCATATTATTATCCAATGATGTGTTGCCATCCTATGATGTCTGAGTAGATTTTCGTTGTCCTATCGGTGGTTGATGAATTGCTATGATTGATTTAATTTGCTTGTGGTTATGTTGCTATCCTTTGGTGCCCATCATATGAGCGCGCGCGTGGATCACACCATAGGGTTAGTTGTATGTTGATAGGACTATGTATTGGAGGGCAAGAGTGATAGAAGCTTCAACCTAGCATAGAAATTGATGCATACGGGATTGAAGGGGGACCAATATATCTTAATGCTATGGTGGGGTTTTACCTTAATGAACATTAGTAGTTGCGGATGCTTGCTAATAGTTCCAATCATAAGTGCATAGAATTCCAAGTAAGGGATGACATGCTAGCAGTGGCCTCTCCCACATAATACTTGCTATCGGTCTAGTAAAGTAGTCAATTGCTTAAGGGACAATTTCGCAACTCCTACCACCACTTTTCCACACTCGCTATATTTACTTTATTGTTTCTTATCTAAACAGCCCCTACTTTTTATTTACGTACTCTTTATTATCTTGCAAACCTATCCAACAACACCTACAAAGTACTTCTAGTTTCATACTTGTTCTAGGTAAAGCGAACGTCAAGCGTGCGTAGAGTTGTATCGGTGGTCGATAGAACTTGAGGGAATATTTGTTCTACCTTTAGCTCCTCGTTGGGTTCGACACTCTTACTTATCGAAAACTGTTGCGATCCCCTATACTTGTGGGTTATCAAGACCTTTTTCTGGCGCCGTTGCCGGGGAGCAATAGCGTGGGGTGAATATTCTCGTGTGTGCTTATTTGCTTTATCACTAAGTAATTTTTATTTGCTGTTCTTAGTTGTTTTCTATCTTTAGTTATGGGTAGGAAACACAAAATACCAAAAAAATTAGTTGTACCTACTGAACCAATGGTTGAAGAACCACTCAAAATCTATCACACTGCTGAAGCTTTTTACTTGGATCATCTTCGATTCCTTTGTGCTCGTGCCGAAACCCCAACTAGCTTAGTTGACGGCAAATCTTTAGATGATCATGCTTGTTATGTGCGACACCGTATATTTGAAAAAGGGAAACTATTATGGGGTCAAATTCAACGTTTGCAATGCTATGCTTGGAATTTATGTGAAATATATGATTTTACTTGTTGTTCTGAAAACCCTAAGAAACACCTTCCCTATCAATGTGAGTTTAGTGATAATGGAATCGTATCTTCGTATGCTAAGGGTGTTTACAGTTACTATGATATTCAACAAATTGAAGAATTTGTTGCTTTTGAGGGTGCTTATGAAATTGCTTCTTTGATTGAAAAGTATGATGCTACTTTTCACAAATCTGAAAAATTTTCTATACTTAAATATTGCTATGATAATTATGCTTCTAATACCTATGTTAAACAATATATTGAGGAATACTCCGCTGTCCAAGAAGAGACTAATACTTTGCAGGAGTCTATGGAAGAAGAAATTGATGAAACTGTGAGCTCATTGGATGAAAAAGATGATGAAGAGAGCGAAGAACAAAAGGAGGAAGAGCGGATTGATTACCCGTGCCCACCCCCTAATGAGAGTAACTCTTCAACTCATACATTGTTTAATTCCCCTTCGTGCTTACCGAAGGATGATTGCTATGATGATTGTTATGATCCCGTTGATTCTCTTGAAATATCCCTTTTTGATGATGCTTGCTATACTTGTGGCCAAGATGCCAATATGAATTATGCTTGTGGCCAAGATGCCAATATGAATGATGCTTATGGAGATGAACTTGCTATAGTTCCTTATGTTAAACATGAAATTGTTGCTATTGCACCCACGCATGATAGTCCTATTATCTTTTTGAATTCTCCCGATTACACTATATCGGAGAAGTTTGCACTTATTAAGGATTACATTGATGGGTTGCCTTCTACCGTTGCACATGATGATTTTGATGAATATAATATGCATGTGCTTTCTCCTCATACTTGCAATTATTATGAGAGAGGAACTATATCTCCACCTCTCTATGTTTCCAACATGATACAATTGCAAGAAACTATTTGTACTATGCATTGGCCTTTACTAGGTGTGCATGAATTGTTCTTTTATGACATGCCGATGCATAGAAAGAGAGTTAGACTTCGCCATTGCTTGATATATGTTACTTTGTGCTCACTACTAAATTACAAATCATTGTTAATTAAAATTGGCTTTGATATACCTTGGGATCCGGGTGGATTCACTACTTGAGCACTATATGCCTAGCTTAATGGCTTTAAAGAAAGCGCTGACAGGGAGACAACCCGGAAGTTTTAGAGAGTCATTTATTTCTGTTGAGTGCTTTCATACAGTTTAAAAACAACAAAAATAAAGAGGGGAACCCAAAACTTTTTCAAAAAGGAAAGTGAAAGTGAGAAAGACAAGCATGTTGAAGTGGGAGAGCTCCTTGAACTTTGTTCATGCTCACGGCAACTTTGTGAATCTTGATTACAGAAACTTTTCAATAAAAATAATTATCCCCTTGTACAATTCCATTGTATTATAAAAATAATGTGCCAAGGTTTGCCTTTAGGATGTTTACATTTGCTTGATGGTTTGTACGGTGCAGGACAGAAACTTTGGCTGTAGTGCGCGATTTTAAATTTTTAGCTGGAACGTCAAATGGTTCTGATTCTTTTTGCACTGTCTTCCTATACAAATTGTTTATTTTTCCTAATTTTGGTAGAATTTTTCAAGTATCAGAAGTATGGTGAATGTTCAGATTATTACAGACTGTTCTGTTTTAGACAGATTCTGTTTTTGATGCATAGTTTGCTTGTTTTGATGAAACTATCAATTTATATCAGTGGATTAAGCCATGAAAAAGTTATACTACAGTAGACACAATGCAAAAACAAAATATGAATTGGTTTGCAACAGTACTTATAGTGGTGATTTGCTTTATTATACTAACGGATCTTACCGAGTTTTCTGTTGAAGTTTTGTGTGGATGAAGTGTTCGATGATCGAGAAGGTCTCGATGTGAGAAGAAGGAAGAGAGGCAAGAGCTCAAGCTTGGGGATGCCCGAGGCACCCCAAGTAAATATTCAAGGAGACTCAAGCGTCTAAGCTTGGGGATGCTGGGGAGGCATCCCCTCTTTCTTCAACAAGTATCGGTATGTTTTCGGATTCGTTTCGTTCATGCGATATGTGCAAGTCTTGGAGCGTCTTTTGCATTTAGGTTTTCATTTTTCTTTTTATGCACCATGCTGGTATGAGATAGTCCTTGGTTGATTTATAGAATGCTCATTGCACTTCACTTATATCTTTTGAGTATGGCTTTATAGAATGCTTCATGTGCTTCACTTATATCATTTGAAGTTTGGATTGCCTGTTTCTCTTCACTTAGACAACCGCCATTTGTAGAATGCTCTTTTGCTTCACTTATATTTGTTAGAGCGTGGGCATATCTTTTGTAGAAAGAATTAAACTCTCTTGCTTCACTTATATCTATTTAGAGAGATGACAGGAATTGGTCATTCACATGGTTAGTCATAAAATCCTACATAAAACTTGTAGATCACTGAATATGATATGTTTGATTCCTTGCAATAGTTTTGCGATATAAAGATGGTGATATTAGAGTCATGCTAGTGGGTAGTTGTGGATTGTAGAAATACTTGTGTTGAGGTTTGTGATTCCCGTAGCATGCACGTATGGTGAACCGTTATGTAACGAAGTCGGAGCATGATTTATTTATTGATTGTCTTCCTTATGAGTGGCGGTCGGGGACGAGCGATGGTCTTTTCCTACCAATCTATCCCCCTAGGAGCATGCGCGTAGTACTTTGTTTCGATGACTAATAGATTTTTGCAATAAGTATGTGAGTTCTTTATGACTAATGTTGAGTCCATGGATTATACGCACTCTCACCCTTCCACCATTGCTAGCCTCTCTAGTACCGCGCAACTTTCGCCGGTACCATAAACCCACCATATACCTTCCTCAAAACAGCCACCATACCTACCTATCATGGCATTTCCATAGCCATTCTGAGATATATTGCCATGCAACTTTCATCATCATCATATACATGACTTGAGCATTCATTGTCATATTACTTTGCATGATCATAAGATAGCTAGCATGATGTTTTCATGGCTTGTCCGTTTTTTGATGTCATTGCTACGCTAGATCATTGCACATCCCGGTACACCGCCGGAGGCATTCATATAGAGTCATATATTTGTTCTAGATATTGAGTTGTAATATTGAGTTGTAAGTAAATAAAAGTGTGATGATCATCATTATTAGAGCATTGCCCCAGTGAGGAAAGGATGATGGAGACTATGATTCCCCCACAAGTCCGGATGAGACTCCGGACTTTACAAAAAAATAAAATAGGCCAAAGAAGCCCAAATAAAATAAAGAGGCCAAAGAAGCCCACCAAAAAAAGAGAAAATAAAAAAATGCAAGAAAAAGAGAGAAGGGGCAGTGCTACTATCCTTTTTCCACACTTGTGCTTCAAAGTAGCACCATGTTCTTCATATAGAGAGTCTCTTGAGTTATCACTTTCATATACTAGTG
Source organism: Triticum aestivum (assembly GCF_018294505.1). NCBI lineage: Eukaryota > Viridiplantae > Streptophyta > Magnoliopsida > Poales > Poaceae > Triticum > Triticum aestivum. Next base: position 589,709,703 of record NC_057800.1, read on the forward strand.
GGAATTTTCATTATAGAACTTGGCTTGTATATTCCGATGATGGGCTTCCTCAAATGCCCGAGGTCTTCATGAGCAAGCAAGTTGGATGCACACCCACTTAGTTTTAGTTAGAGCTTTCATACACTTATAGCTCTAGTGCATCCGTTGCATGGCAATCCCTACTCACTCACATTGATATCTATTGATGGGCATCTCCATAGCCCGTTGATACGCCTAGTTGATGTGAGACTATCTTCTCCTTTTTGTCTTCTCCACCATCATATTCTATTCCACCTATAGTGCTATGTCCATGGCTCACGCTCATGTATTGCGTGAAAGTTGAAAAGGTTTGAGAACGTCAAAAGTATGAAACAATTGCTTGGCTTGTCATCGGGGTTGTGCATGATTTGAATATTTTGTGTGGTGAAGATGGAGCATAGCCAGACTATATGATTTTGTAGGGATAACTTTCTTTGGCCATGTTATTTTGAAAATACATGATTGCTTTATTAGTATGCTTGAAGTATTATTGTCTTAATGTCAAAGGATAGACTATTGCTTTGAATCACTCGTGTCTTAATATTCATGCCATGATTAGACATATGATCAAGATTATGCTAGGTAGCATTCCACATCAAAAATTATCTTTTTTATCATTTACCTACTCGAGGACGAGCAGGAATTAAGCTTGGGGATGCTGATACGTCTCCGTCGTATCTATAATTTTTGATTGTTCCATGCCAATATTATTCAACTTTCATATACTTTTTGGCAACTTTTTATATTATTTTTGGGACTAACATATTGATCCAGTGCCCAGTGCCAGTTCCTGTCTGTTGCATGTTTTTGGTTTCGCAGAATATCCATATCAAACGGAGTCCAAACGGGATAAAAACGGACGGAGCTTATTTTTGGAAAATATGGAAAATTCGGAAGGAAAATCAACGCGAACCAGTGCCCGAGGTGGTCACGAGGCAGGGGGCGCCCCCCCTAGGGCGCGCCCCCTACCCTCGTGAGCCCACCGTAAGGCGGTTGACGCTCTTCTTTTGCCGCAAGAAAGCTAATATTCGGAAAAAATCACGGCGAAGGTTTCAGGCCAATCGGAGTTACGGATCTCCATATATATACGAAACGGTGAAACAGAGCCAGAACAGAACGCAGAACCAGAGAGATAGATCCAATCTCGGAGGGGCTCTCGCCCCTCCCATGCCATGGAGGCCAAGGACCAGAGGGGAAACCCTTCTCCCATCTAGGGAGGAGGTCAAGGAAGAAGAGGAAGAAGGGGCCCCTCTCCCCTCTCCTCCGGTGGCGCCGGAACGCCGCCGTGGCCATCATCATCATCACCGCGATCTTCACCAACACCTCCGCCATCTTCACCAACATCTCCATCACCTTCCCCCCTCTATCTACAGCGGTCCACTCTCCCGCAACCCGTTGTACCCTCTACTTGAACATGGTGCTTTATGCTTCATATTATTATCCAATGATGTGTTGCCATCCTATGATGTCTGAGTAGATTTTCGTTGTCCTATCGGTGGTTGATGAATTGCTATGATTGATTTAATTTGCTTGTGGTTATGTTGCTGTCCTTTGGTGCCCATCATATGATGCGCGCGTGGATCACACCATAGGGTTAGTTGTATGTTGATAGGACTATGTATTGGAGGGCAAGAGTGACAGAAGCTTCAACCTAGCATAGAAATTGATGCATACGGGATTGAAGGGGGACCAATATATCTTAATGCTATGGTTGGGTTTTACCTTAATGAACATTAGTAGTTGCGGATGCTTGCTAATAGTTCCAATCATAAGTGCATAGAATTCCAAGTAAGGGATGACATGCTAGCAGTGGCCTCTCCCACATAATACTTGCTATCGGTCTAGTAAAGTAGTCAATTGCTTAGGGACAATTTCGCAACTCCTACCACCACTTTTCCACACTCGCTATATTTACTTTATTGTTTCTTTATCTAAACAGCCCCTACTTTTATTTACGTACTCTTTATTATCTTGCAAACCTATCCAACAACACCTACAAAGTACTTCTAGTTTCATACTTGTTCTAGGTAAAGCGAACGTCAAGCGTGCGTAGAGTTGTATCGGTGGTCGATAGAACTTGAGGGAATATTTGTTCTACCTTTAGCTCCTCGTTGGGTTCGACACTCTTACTTATCGAAAAGCTAATTGGATCCCCTATACTTGTGGGTTATCAATACTCTAGATGCATGTTGGATAGCGGTCGATGAGTGGAGTAATAGTAGTAGATGCAGAATCGTTTCGGTCTACTTGTCTCGGACGTGATGCCTATATACATGATCATACCTAGATATTCTCATAACTATGCTCAATTCTGTCAATTCCTCAACAGTAATTTGTTCACCCACCGTAGAATACTTATGCTCTTGAGAGAAGCCACTAGTGAAACCTATGGCCCCCAGGTCTCTTTCTCATCATATCAATCTCCATCACTTTATTATTGCTTTGATTTTACTTTTTACTTTGCATCTCTATACCAAAAATACCAAAAATATTATTTATCATCTCTATCAGATCTCACTTTTGTAAGTGACCGTGAAGGGATTGACAACCCCTAAGCGTGTTGGTTGCGTTGAGCTATTGTTTTTGTGTAGGTACGATGGACTCGAGTGTAGCCTCCTACTGGATTGATACCTTGGTTCTCAAAAACTAAGGTAAATACTTACGCTACTTTGCTGCATCATACTCTCCTCTTCGGGGAAATCCAACGCAGTGCTCAAGAGGTAGCAAGAAGAATTTCTGGCGCCGTTTCCGGGGAGTCTGCGCAAAAGTCAACATACCAAGTACCCATCACAATCCCTATCTCCCGCATTACATTATTTGTCATTTGCCTCTCGTTTTCCTCTCCCCCCACTTCAACCTTGCCGTTTTATTCGCCCTCTCTCTCTCTATCCTCCCTCTCTATTTGCCTCTCTTTATCCGTTTGCTTTTTGTTTGCTCGTGTGTTGGATTGCTTGTTGTCGCGATGTCTCAAGATAATACTAAATTGTGTGACTTCACCAATACCAACAATAATGATTTCCTTAGCACTCCAATTGGTCCTCTTTCCAATGCTGAATCTTGTGAAATTAATACTGCTTTGCTGAATCTTGTCATGAAAGATCTGTTCTCCGACCTTCCTAGTGAAGATGTCGTTACCCATCTTAATAGCTTCGTTGATTTGTGTGACATACAAAAGAAGAAAGATGTCGATAATGATATTGTTAAATTGAAGCTATTTCCTTTTTCACTTAGAGATCATGCTAAAGCTTGGTTTCATCTTTGCCTAAAAATAGTATTGATTCATGGAACAAGTGCAAAGATGCTTTTATCTCTAAGTATTTTCCTCCCGCTAAGATCATCTCTCTTAGAAACGATATTATGAATTTTAAGCAACTTGATCATGAACATGTTGCACAAGCTTGGGAGAGAATGAAATTAATGATACGTAATTGCCCTACTCATGGTTTAAATTTGTGGATGATTGTACAAATTTTTTATGCCGGATTGAATTTTTCTTCTAGAAATCTTTTAGATTCGGCCGCGGGAGGCACTTTTATGGAAATCACTTTAGGAGAAGCTACTAAACTCCTAGATAATATTATGGTTAATTATTCTCAATGGCATACTGAAAGATCTACTAATAAAAAGGTGCATGCGATAGAAGAAATTAATGTTTTGAGTGGAAAGATGGATGAACTTATGAAATTATTTGCTAATAAGAGTGTTTCTTCTGATCCTAATGATATGCCTTTGTCTACTTTGATTGAGAATAATAATGAATCTATGGATGTGAATTTTGTTGATAGGAACAATTTTGGTAACGACGCGTATAGAGGAAATTTCAACCCTAGGCCTTATCCTAGTAATCCCTCTAATAATTATGGTAATTCCTACAACAATTCTTATGGAAATTATAATAATATGCCCTCTGATTTTGAATCTAATATTAACGAATTTATTTCTTCGCAAAAGAATTTTAATGCTATGATTGAAGAAAAATTGCTTAAGATTGATGATTTGGCTAGGAACGTTGATAGAATTGCTCTTGATGTTGATTCTTTGAAACTTAGATCTATTCCACCTAAGCCTGATATCAATGAGTCTCTCAAAACCATGAGAATTTCCATTGACGAGTGCAAAGATAGAACCGCTAGGATGCGTGCTAAGAAAGATGCCTTTATAAAAGCGTGTTCTTCTAGTTCCTATGAAAATAATGATGAAGATCTAAAAGTTATTGATGTGTCCTCTATTAAATCTTTGTTTTGCAATATGAATCTTGATAATGATGGGACTGAATATGATCCACCTTTACCTAGAAGGCGTTCTAAGAATTCGGAATTTGTTGATCTTGATGCTAAATTTGATAAAAGTGGGATTGAAGAAATTAAAACCCTAGATGTTGCTAAACCCACTATATTGGATTTCAAGGAATTTAATTATGAAAATTTCTCTTTAATTGATTGTATTTCCTTGTTGCAATCCGTGCTAAAATCTCCTCACGCTTATAGTCAAAATAAAGCGTTTACTAAACATATCGTTGATGCCTTGATGCAATCTTCTGAAGAAAAACTTGAATTGGATGTTTCTATCCCTAGAAAACATTATGATGAGTGGGAACCTACTATTAAAATAAAAATAAAAATTATGAGTTTTATGCTTTGTGTGGTTTGGGTGCTGGTGTCTCTACTATTCCCAAAACTTTATGTGATTTGCTAGATTTCCGTGATTTTGATGATTGCTCTCTAAACTTGCATCTTGCGGATTCCACTATTAAGAAACCTATGGGAAGAATTAATGATGTTCTTATTGTTGCAAATAGGAATTATGTGCCCGTAGATTTTATCGTTCTTGATATAGATTGCAATCCTTCTTGCCCTATTATTCTCAGTAGACCTTTCCTTAGAACGGTTGGTGCAATTATTGATATGAAGGAAGGGAATATTATATTTTAATTTCCATTAAAAAGGGCATGGAACACTTTCCTAGACATAAAATAAAATTACCTTATGAATCTATCATGAGAGCCACTTATGGATTGCCTACCATAGATGGCAATACCTATGTCTATTCTTGCTTGTTATGCCTAGCTAGGGGCGTTAAATGATATAGCTTGTTGGGAGGCAACCCAATCTTATTTTTATTTCTTGATTTTTTCTCCTGCTTAGTAATAAATAAATTATTTAGCCTCTGTTTTGGTTGTGTTTTTTGTGTCTAATTAGTGTTTGTGCCAAGTAGAACCGTTGGGAAGACTTAGGGAAAGTCTTGTTGAACTTGCTATAAAAAACAGAAACTTTAGCGCTCACGAGAACTGCTGTCATTTTTATTTGGAGAGTGATATTTAGTTAATTCTTTTTTAAGATGATTAATAGATAAATTCCTCACGTCCTGCTATTTATTTTAGAATTTTTGGGGTTCCAGATATTGCACTAGCTACAGATTACTACAGACTATTCTGTTTTTGACAGAATCTGTTTTTCGTGTGTTGCTTGCTTATTTTGATGAATCTATGGCTAGTAAAATAGTTTATAATCCATAGATAAGTTGGAATACATTAGGTTTAACACCAATATAAATAAAGAATGAGTTCATTACAGTACCTTGAATTGGTCTTTTGTTTTCTTTCGCTAACGGAGCTCACGAGTTTTCTACTTTAAGTTTTGTGTTGTGAAGTTTTCAAGTTTTGGGTAAAGATTTGATGGATTATGGAACAAGGAGTGGCAAGAGCCTAATCTTGGGGATGCCCATGGAACCCCCAAGATAATCTAAGGACACCTAAAAGCCAAAGCTTGGGGATGCCCCGGAAGGCATCCCCTCTTTCGTCTACTTCTATCGGTAACTTTACTTGGAGCTATATTTTTATTCACCACATGATATGTGTTTTGCTTGGAGCGTCCTTTATGATTTGAGTCTTTGCTTGTTAGTCTACCACAATCATCCTTGCTGTACACACCTTTTGAGAGAGCCATACATGATTTGGAATTTGATAGAATACTCTATGTGCTTCACTTATATCTTTTGAGCTTTATAATTTTGCTCTAGTGCTTCACTTATATCTTTTAGAGTATGGTGGTGGATTTGTTTTATAGAAACTATTGATCTCTCATGCTTCACTTAGATTATTTTGAGAGTCTTAATAGCATGGTAATTTGCTGAAAATCCTAATATGTTTGGTATGCAAGATTAATAATAAAACTTTCGTATGAGTGTTGTCGTGGAATTGTCACGGCAGATGTCCTTAGTGTCAGGACTTAGTCGCGAGGCCAACGCATCTATGTGGTAGCTTGAGAGGGGTTGAGCGGGACGAGAGACGCGATGTTTTACCCAGGTTCGGCCCCTCACGGTGGAGGTAAAAGCCTACATCCTGCTTCATTGATATTGATGATGATGATCACGGTTACAAGAGTGCTCTAACTTGAGAGCTATTGTCTAAACCTAACTTGTCCAACTTGTAGAACTTGTCTATCTTCCCCCTTTTGGGGAGCCCTGCCCCTCCTTATATATGTTGGAGGGGCGGGTTACATGTAGAGTCCTATTAGGATTAGGACTAGTCTATCTCTAATACAAACCGGATACAAGTCCAGGTCTTAACTCCTTGTAAGATAATATTCCTCCTGCCTTCCTCTTAAACCGGCCCACCATTAAACGTGAATCGGCCTTCTGGGTCTTGGGCCTTGTCATCTGTCTGTCCCGCACGCCGGATTTCCAGTGAGTCATAATGACCAGGTGGGTTGCTTGTAAACCGCCAGGTCAGGGCGGGTCGCCGGTGACTCGCCAAGTGTCAGCGGGGTCTTCAGATAAACCGCCAAGTCCTGGCTGGGTTAACTTCCGGCCGGTTTACACCGCGGGGTATATCCCCGACATTAGCCCCCAAGTTTAGCTTGGATCTATTCATGGTAAACTTATACTGCAAAATAAACACAAGAACAAATTTGACAGGTTATACTCCGGGTTAAGAATTTTTATAAACCGGTACCTGATCATCCTTAAGTCCTTGTTATTTCCTCCTTCTGGGAAATCCGGGTCAACAGACCAGCTTCATAATCAATTTTCCGACATTGGTTTGTCACCGAGAAATATTGTGAAGAATAACTCCTTTGACTCAGCTCCCAAAGCGCCGGTTTAAGAAATATGGGTCTGAAAATACTTATCTGATATTCAGCCGGTTTGAAGATGTAAAACTTGCCGGTTTAATATTACCAAAATAGCCGGTTTATAAATATTGATGGTGCCGGGTCATAATTGCTGTCGACACCGGATCATGTAATTGATCTTCCTGATTTGCTCAAAACTGATAAAATGAAGATGTTCCTCCTTTATATGCATAATACCTGTAGCCCCCAAGTCTTAAGAGGAGAACATAATGATAACTTAAGACTTGCTCCAATAAGTGTTTCAACCTTGAAGAAATCCGGTTTGTTCATCTCAATTATATAAATTGAATACTCCATATATGTAGCCCCCAAGTGTCGGCTTGTCATGCTTGCAGCAACCTGGGACTTGTAATTGCTTATAAAAACTTCAATCAGTGTAGCCCCCAAGGGCCGGTTCAATAAGATAATATTGAGCTAGGACTTTATATATACTTCATTGAAAATAACATCATATGATGTAACTCCCATCATGGGGCTTGAACCCACGTCCACAAGGTTAAGAGCTTTGTGCTTTACCAACTGAGGAGTGGACCCTTCAATATAATGGATAAAAACTTGTGTACCTTGAATTGTTGACAGGAGCAATTGGTAGCCCCCTAAGGGCCGGCTCATTACAATGTGATGAGTCGGGTCTTCAATAAAGTGAGCAAAAAATGACTTTGCATTAGCCCCCAAGTGTCATGGTGCATGCTTGCAGCGACATGAGACTTGCATATTTGATGAAATCTCAACGTGAATAATGTAACCCCCAAGTGTCGAGTCGTAAGCCTGCAGCGACTCGGGACTATTCCTTCAATTGTAGAATAAATCATATCCATTGATAATATAATAGCCATTGCGCTAAAGCGACTTTGAAAACCTTAATCATAATACTGGTTACTGATAACCATAATAAAATCCAGCCATGTTGGCTATTTGAAGATATGAATAATATAATCCAATGATTTATGAGCGCATGATTCCAATGACGCAATCCAAATATATACTGGCGACTTATAATCAAAAACCAGTCCGGTTTAATAAATACCGGATAATTTATCATCATATACTGGTGACTTATTGTCTTAAAGCCAGTCCGGTTTAACAAACCTGTTTCTGCATACAACAAGTTTAAAGTGTCCTGGCGGTTTACCGCCGGACGGGTCATAATGCCCAACATATAACCAATGCTGCACTTAAGAATAATCAAATATGAAATATGTCATACCTGTGACATTGAATCACATCGTTGGTTTACCAACTTTTTGTAGTAGAGGTAATAACCCAAATTTTGAGTACTGATAACTCCTTCCATATTGTGCCGGTTTATGATAAAACCGTACCAGGTTGTGATAAACACCGGATTAACCATATATAATACTGGCAACTTGTAGTCAAACCAGACCAGGCTGATAGTCTCCGGATTATAACTTGATCGTGTACTGACAACTTGTAGTTGAAAGCCGAGCCGGGTTGATAAACACCGGTTTACTCCATAATAGGATGGTAACAGAAAATCAAACCGGGCAGATAGTCTCTGGATTAAGACTTGACCGTGTTCCGTCAATTTGTAATTGACAATTTGAACCGGTTTAAAACTTTGTCGGTTTTAAAAAAACGCAATAAAAAGAAAGAAAATATCTTTCAAAGAAAAATTTCAAGCAAAGGCAATGATAAAACCATTTGCAAAAAGAGGCTTATTTGAGCTGATCAGATGGCGTTACCATGGCCGGACACGACCAAGCTCCCGATAGGTGTAACTATGGTTCTAGTCAGCCAGGTCCCCAAATGAAACCGTGGCATTTATGCCGATCAAGTGGCATGGCAATGGTTCGGGTTCGACCAAGCCCCCAAGTGATTATGTGGCCTTAGGCCGATCAAGAGGCATGACTGGTTCAGACGTGACCAAGTCCCCAAGTGATCTGGTGGCTCTCACCTATCAAGAGGTATTGTATTGGTTCAGACACGACCAAACCCCCAAGTGATATAACATGATGCTTTTAAAAAAAGCCAACTCCAGGGGTACACCGGAGGCCGCTTTAGAACAACTCCGTGTAACCACACATGATGTAAAAGAACAGAGACCCCGCTTTATGAAGCAGAAGCCCCCATGTGATCAATAATATGTCAGGCCAGTAAGGCGGGATACCCATGTTTGAACCGCGCATCATGGCAGCAGGTCCTCTTCGGCAATTTTTAACTTTTTGCAAGAGATAAATTCTTCTTGAACCGGGATCTTGAACCGGATATGAGCTTTGTGGGAGACATCTTTCCCTTGAACCGGATTTTAAACCGGAATCTTCATTTTTAGCCGGAAATTTTCTGACGGCCTTTAAACTCAAACTTGCGAGAAGTTAATTCCTTTTTGAACCGGAAATTCTTAAACCGGATTTGAGAGCTTCAGAGCTTTGTTGGAGAACAAATTTCCCTTGTACCGGATTGTAAACCGGAATCCTTTTCTGATGACCCGAAACTTCTTCATTGAGCCAGGATTTTGTAACTGTCATATGCTTTCTAATCCGGAAACCTTCTGACAGCACGATGTGAATCCAGGACCGGGTTATCTTTCCCTCCAACGTATTGGGGTTCTTGACTTCACTGAAAACCGGCAACGTTTGCTAAGTCATATCATTGTAGCCCCCAAGTCTCAAGGTGACTCGAGGAGTTGGCTTGAGATTCTCCATATTTGACCGTGATATAAACCGGCATAACTTGTATATCATTGGTGTTGACAGCACGATGTGAATCCACAGAAGGTTGAGGTGACTGCGGCGGGTTATAAATGATCCCGTAGGAGCCGTGTCAGCAACTCGGCCAATGGTTCCTTCCAACTGGCTCTTTGAAGTTTAACCAAACTGTAGTAGCGGCGACTTGTGTGCATGTCCATTGAACCATCCAGTGCAGACGACGGTTGATGATAATTTGCCTCCAATTTGTGGGAAGAAAGGCGGGCTACCCATGTTCATACTCAAGAAACAGCTCATGCAGACAGGTGCGGCCCGGTATGTTGATGTAGACCAGGCCGCGAGAGACGGACGACCGCAACATCAGAGGCAGCTCGGACAGATGAGTCGGCCGCGGTATTGTAAGCTGGTGCAGACGGGGAAGATCGGCACCGGTGTCATAAACCGGCTCGGACGGGCGAGTTAATCATGGGCGCGGTCCTGGCAAGCTGATGTAAACTGGGCCACAGGGACGGCGACCTTCTCACGTTCATTCACCGGGTGGTAGGACACGGACGAAACGCCAGTGCAGAACGTTGCTAGCGCGTGCTCCGTGCCCGTAACATAGCGCCTCATTTGTAATGAACAATTGTCCTGCATAAACAGTATTGCAGACCAAGGCAAAGATAAACTGCTCTTTGATAAAAATAATATGTACTAATAAAATCTATTTCATATGGGTATCACCTGATGTGTTTAGGCCGGAAATAACTCGTCATGAAGTTGATGATAACTGTATGAAGCTGAAATTAATCACGGGTGAACCGGCCACAATGTGGTAAACCGGTGCGAACGGGTGAATCGGCCGTGATGTTTGTAAATCGGCGTGAACAATGAGTCGGCCGCATGCGTGGACGGATGTAAACCAAACAGCGGGGGCGGTGATTTGCATGTGTATCCGTCGAGCAGCATGGCCCGGAAGAACGCCACTGCAAAACTATTTGGCATGCGCTCCATGTCCGCGGTATAACAATACATTTGTCATAAATAATTATCCTGCATAAAAACATTACAGCAAAGATAGATTGTTTTTGACAAAAAACAATATGTGTTAAAAGTAGATTCAGATGAATATCACCTGATTTATGGTGCGACTGTGAGTGCAACAGCAGCCACCCGGTGATGCGGCGACTCACGGCGGAGGCGGTTCCATGCGAGGGCAAGCCTGATCCGGCTCAGGCGGTTCGAGACGGCTAATGAGACAATCGGGCCGGCCCGCGGCAGCTCGAGGCGCGGTTAGCCCGGAGCAGAAAACGGTCCTCCATGGTGGCTCGACGCAGGGAGACCCAGCGGTGCGGGGAAGCTCTCCGCGACTCGTGTTTGATATGAACCGGAGCGGTTGATTCCAAGTCCATGCCCATGACCTCATCCTCTCCGGGCCGTGGTTGTTTTAATGATTTTTTGTAGGATACGTGGCCTCCTAAATTGTCCTCATCCGCACATGCTGACAAGGATCCGGAGATCAAATTGATCCCGTGTCTTGTAGGCACTGGAATCCCTGATTTTAATGATCAGCGGGCCTGAGTAACATGGAATCAATAAGGCTGCTCCCTTTACCACCTCTGCTTTTATCTACTTCAGGACTTGGGACGTACGTGGACGGCACGGACGCAGTAGTTGGACAGCTGCTAAAAGCAATCGGATTCGACCATTGAATCTGCAGCAGATATTTGTGACGGCTTTATGTTGGAGGCTGAAACTGGACAGATCGCATAGACGGCAGAGACGGACAGACAGCAACCTTAATCTCTTTTCCCCAAAATATTGTACTGCTAGCTCTAAAATTAATAAGACGACGGATTCACCGGCTCTTCCCAATGGTTATCTCATGCCGGGTTATCGTGTGTGGTTGTTTTGTACCAGCTCTTTTTTCTTGCGACACATCGCGAGCTCCTAGATCCATGAAGAAATCCCTTCAAGAACTCAACACCACCGTGCGCCTAGCCCCACGGCAGGCGCCAACTGTCGTGGAATTGTCACGACAGATGTCCTTAGTGTCAGGACTTAGTCGCGAGGCCAACGCATCTATGTGGTAGCTTGAGAGGGGTTGAGCGGGACGAGAGACGCGATGTTTTACCCAGGTTCGGCCCCTCACGGTGGAGGTAAAAGCCTACATCCTGCTTCATTGATATTGATGATGATGATCACGGTTACAAGAGTGCTCTAACTTGAGAGCTATTGTCTAAACCGAACTTGTCCAACTTGTGGAACTTGTCTATCTTCCCCCTTTTGGGGAGCCCTGCCCCTCCTTATATATGTTGGAGGGGCGGGTTACATGTAGAGTCCTATTAGGATTAGGACTAGTCTATCTCTAATACAAACCGGATATAAGTCCAGGTCTTAACTCCTTGTAAGATAATATTCCTCCTGCCTTCCTCTTAAACCAGCCCACCATTGAACGTGAATCGGCCTTCTGGGTCTTGGGCCTTGTCATCTGTCTGTCCCGCACGCCGGATTTCCAGTGAGTCATAATGAACATGTGGGTTGCTTGTAAACCGCCAGGTCAGGGCGGGTCGCCGGTGACTCGCCAAGTGTCAGCGGGGTCTTCAGATAAACCGCCAAGTCCTGGCCGGGTTAACTTCCGGCCGGTTTACACCGCGGGGTATATCCCCGACAAGTGTGTTGAATACTAAGAAAAGTTTGATGCTTGATGATTGTTTTGAGATATGTAGGTAATAATATCAAAGTCATGCTAGTTGATTAGTTTTGAAATTGAGAAATACTTGTGTTGAAGTTTGCAAGTCCCGTAGCATGCACGTATGGTGAACGTTATGCAACAAATTCGAAACATGAGGTGTTATTTGATTGTCTTCCTTATGAGTGGCGGTCGGGGACGAGCGATAGTCTTTTCCTACCAATCTATTCCCCTAGGAGCATACGCGTAGTGCCGAGGTTTTTGATGACTTGTAGATTTTTGCAATAAGTATGTGAGTTCTTTATGACTAATGTTGAGTCCATGGATTATACGCACTCTCACCCTTCCATCCTTGCTAGCCTCTTCGGTACCGTGCATTGCCCTTTCTCACATTGAGAGTTGGCGCAAATTTCGCCGGTGCATCCAAACCCCGTGATATGATACGCTCTTTCACACATAAACCTCCTTCTATCTTCCTCAAAACAGCCACCATACCTACCTATTATGGCATTTCCATAGCCATTCTGAGATATATTGCCATGCAACTTTCCATCATTTTGTTCATCATGACACATTCATCATTGTCACATTGCTTAGCATGATCATGTAGTTGACATAGTATTTGTGGCAAAGCCACCGTTCATAATTCTTTCATACATGTCACTCTTGGTTCATTGCATATCCCGGTACACCGCTGGAGGCATTCATATAGAGTTATCTTTGTTCTAGTATCGAGTTGTAATCATTGAGTTGTAAATAAATAGAAGTGTGATGATCATCATTATTAGAGCATTGTCCCAAGTGAGGAATAAATAAAAAAAAAGGCCATAAAAAGAGAAGGCCCAAAGAAAGAGAAAGGCCATAAAAAAATAAAAGGCCCAAAAAAATGAGAGAAAAAGAGAGAAGGGACAATGTTACTATCCTTTTACCACACTTGTGCTTCAAAGTAGCACCATGATCTTCATAGTAGAGAGTCTCTCATGTTATCACTTTCATATACTAGTGGGATTTTTCATTATAGAACTTGGCTTGTATACCAACAATGGGACTCCTCGAGTGCCCTAAGTCTTCGTGAGCAAGCAAGTTGGATGCACACCCACTAGTTTCTTTTGTTGAGCTTTCATACATTTATAGCTCTAGTGCATCCGTTGCATGGCAATCCCTACTCCTTGCATTAACATCAATCGGTGGGCATCTCCATAGCCCATTGATTAGCCTTGTTGATGTGAGACTTTCTCATTTTTTGTCTTCTCCACATAACCCCCTCATTATATTCTATTCTACCCGTAGTGCTATGTCCATGGCTCGCGCTCATATATTGCGTGAAAGTTTATAGGTTTGAGATTACTAAAGTATGAAACAATTGCTTGGCTTGTCATAGGGGTTGTGCATGATGAGAGCATTCTTGTGTGACGAAAATGAAACATGACTAAACTATATGATTTTGTAGGGATGAACTTTCTTTGGCCATGTTATTTTGAGAAGACATAATTGCTTAGTTAGTATGCTTGAAGTATTATCATTTTTATGTCAATATGAACTTTTGCCTTGAATCTTTCGGAACTGAATATTCATACCACAATTAAGAAGAATTACATTAAAATTATGCCAAGTAGCACTCTGCATCAAAAATTCTGTTTTTATCATTTACCTACTCGAGGACGAGCAGGAATTAAGCTTGGGGATGCTTGATACGTCTCCAATGTATCTATAATTTTTGATTGCTCCATGCTATATTATCTACTATTTTAGACATTATTGGGCTTTATTATCCACTTTTATATTATTTTTGGGACTAACCTACTAACCGGAGGCCCAGCCCAGAATTGCTGTTTTTTGCCTGTTTTAGGGTTTCGAAATAAGGGAATATCAAACGGAGTCCAAACATAATGAAACCTTTGGAAACATGATTTTAACATCAGATAAGATCCAGGGGACTTGGACCCTCCGTCAAGAAAGCCACGATGCGGCCATGAGGGTGGAGGGCGCCCCCCTGCCTCGTGGGCCCCTCGAAGCTCCACCCACGTATTTCTTCCTCCTATATATATCCACGTACCCCCAAACGATTGGGGATGGAGCCAAAAACCTAATTCCACCGCCGCAACTTTCTGTATCCACGAGATCCCATCTTGGGGCCTGTTTCGGAGCTCCGCCGGAGGGGGCATCGATCACGGAGGGCTTCTACATCATCATCCAAGACCCTCCGATGAAGTGTGAGTAGTTTACTTCAAACCTACGGGTCCATAGTTAGTAGCTAGATGGCTTCTTCTCTCTTTTTGGATCTCAATACAATGTTCTCCCCCTCTCTTGTGGAGATCTATTCGATGTAATCTTCTTTTTGCGGTGTGTTTGTTGAGACCGATGAATTGTGGGTTTATGATCCAGTCTATCTATGAATAATATTTGAATCTTCTCTGAATTCTTTTATGTATGATTGGTTATTTTTGCAAGTCTCTTCGAATTATCAGTTTGGTTTGGCCTACTAGATTGGTTTTTCTTGCCATGGGAGAAGTGCTTAGCTTTGGGTTCGATCTTGCGGTGTCCTTTCCCAGTGACAGAAGGGGCAGCAAGACACGTATTGTATTGTTGTCATCGAGGATAACAAGATGGGGTTTTTATCATATTGCATGAAACTATCCCTCTACATCATGTCATCTTGCTTAAGGCGTTACTCTGTTTTTAGCTTAATACTCTAGATGCATGCTGGATAGCGGTCGATGAGTGGAGTAATAGTAGTAGATGCAGAATCGTTTCGGTCTACTTGTCTCGGACGTGATGCCTATATACATGATCATACCTAGATATTCTCATAACTATGCTCAATTCTGTCAATTGCTCAACAGTAATTTGTTCACCCACCGTAGAATACTTATGCTCTTAAGAGAAGCCACTAGTGAAACCTATGGCCCCCGGGTTTCTTTCTCATCATATCAATCTCCATCACTTTATTATTGCTTTGATTTTACTTTGCTTTTACTTTTTTACTTTGTATCTCTATATCAAAAATATCAAAAATATTATTTATCATCTCTATCGGATCTCACTTTCGTAAGTGACCGTGAAGGGATTGACAACCCCTAAGCGCGTTAGTTGCGTTGAGCTATTGTTTTTGTGTAGGTACGAGGGACTCGAGCGTAGCCTCCTACTGGATTGATACCTTGGTTCTAAAAAACTGAGAGAAATACTTACGCTACTTTGCTGCATCATACTCTCCGCTTCAGGGAAATCCAACGCAGTGCTCAAGAGGTAGCAGTAAACGGTCAAACAAACGGTTCGCTTAGGCATGAGATCGACTTGCCATAATCCGGTTTAAAATGTTCGCAATGGGCGGTTTGGGTTTTCTCAAACAACCGACCACACTTTTGGTGGGTATCAATGACAAACAAATTTTGGTTAGTTTTTTGGAACCCTAACTCAAAAAGTGGTAGTGTTTTAGGCTATTCACTCCACTCAGCTCACCTACCATCGATGGCATGCTCCCTTATCGCACGCCCCAAGTCATTCTCTCGGCCTTCAGTTTTTTTCGCCACGCCAACATGGATTCTGACTTCAAGGTCATACCTCTGATTAGTATGCCATTTGGCAAATTCATTTGTCAAATGTTTTTACCATATTATGTCGGTGTATATGATTCCACCAACATGCAAGATTCGGATTCTCGAAAGCCAAGCCTGATTCCTCGTCATTCTAGGAAAGTAATTATGAGTGTGCTCCCAGAGTTTGGATCAATTCCGCCCAACCCCTAAAGGAATTGTTTACTTTTCCTCCATCTACAAAAAGAAAACCTCATGTTCATCTAAAAGACAAAACTTTCCTCACCACTATCTCTAAGAAAACCTCACCTGCATCTCCAAAAGAAAAACAAAACCACGGAATATTAGCTGCCTCACGAAGCCACCTCGGATCAAAAAAAACTTAGGGTTGCACTACCTCCCATAGGCGCCGCCGTCGGTCTATCTCGTCTCCGGTGGTCTTAGGGCCATGGGGCCACGGTGGATCCCGACACTTGCCGGCGGGAGAGCTCCGTTTTTAGATACTTCTTCGGATTTTGTTAGGTTTTATGTCCTGCTCAGGAAGATACAAGACGGCGGCTCCCTGAAGATGGAATGAAGTTCTTCCTGCCTAGCATTATCGGTGGGCTTGTATAGGTGTGTCTCCGGCGGATCTATCTTTGGTGGATTTTCTCGAATATGTTCGTCGTTCATCTACGCTCGTGTATCTTCAGGTTGGATCCTTCCGATCTACACTAGATTTCATCAGCGTCGATTGTTGTTCTGATGCGCTGGTCCTATGGGGCCTTGGCACAACGAATTTCCAACTGTCTACTACAACAAGTTTTCTACGGCTTCGGCAAGGGAGGGGGGATGACGGCGGCACACATTCGACTCACTTCAGTGCTTGTAGTCGTGGCTAAGTGATCTACGGATCAGGATGTAATTTTTAATTTTTCTGATATTCGTTGTACTGCCATGATTAAATATGAACAGATCGAAAGTTAAAAAAACTTTTTTAAAGAAAAATCTCACTCCATCTAAAAAAACATTTTCTAACCTAGCCAACCAGGGGCCGCCACATTGACATAGCTCTCGCGGCAACCCCCCTTAATAATAGCTTTAATGTATGCGCTGTTGCGCATCTTACAGTTTGTTTCATTCGAATTTCCAATCGACATTCACACATATAACAGAGAGATTGTACAAAAGGCCATGTTAAGAAAAGAAAAAAGGGTTTGACCTTCACCTGAGTGCCGTCGTGTGAATTGAAGTTGAAGAAGGACGCCTCCAGATAGGGTGCATCAAGATTCACAGTATCTTCGAGGAACACAAAATTCAGATAAATATTAGATGGAACTGTATCGTGCTTGGTTGGTCGAATAAAGTACGCGCGTTAAATAAATTTGGGTAGTATGCATGTCTACCCAATAGACGGAAAGAGCCAAGGATGTCGATTCAGTTACATGAACATCACCCGTATATGTACGCTCCTTGCCCGGTCTCCGGTACAGCGTCGCGGTTTTAGGTTTTATTCCTTGAACTAGAACCGGCCCAGAAATCAATCAAGACTTCAAATGTGCCGTGGGTCGTACATTTGACCTTTTCCTCAACCAGTTGTTCATGGCGCAAAGGATTGGCAGTTAAGCCGGAGGGGTTTGGCAGTACGGAAACTCCCAAAACTGCCAACCGGCGAACAAAGTCAGCGAAACAATGTGCATAAGTCGAGTGCGACGAGCGAAGAAACAATCGTTGGCAACACCAACACCATCGACATGTGCGACTTTCAGTTTAGTGCCGCGGCGTTGATCAGTCCAAGATAATGACACTTGGGTACATAGCGCGGGCCATGTAGTGTGTACGTATTACTATTCCGTATTTGCGTTCCTTGTCAACTCGGAGGATTGAATTCAATAAGCTTGACGATCGGTAACACTGTTTCGTTAGGACCAGAGAAAAGAGGAGGACATTTCCATCGCCGGGGACACCGACCGTACTTACTGTGACGTACCGGTGAGCCGGCGATGATGGTGGGTATGTCACCGTGTTCTAAAGAACGAGCTATTCTATTTGAACGTTGGGATCACACGATTGTTAACTCCTCTCGTGTCTAAGCCCGGAATAACGTAGACGTTAAATTCATGGTGACTTGGCTTGCACTCCAATCACTCGATCAGTGCAGGTTTTTTTTAGATCGTCAGTGCAGCTAGCTATGAAGGGTAGATTCATGGTTGCGTCCTCTTCATCGGCTTCTGGATGGTCTAGGTTTGGTTGGCTAGCTTAATCATCTCAAGTGCTGATCATATAGCTTGTGGGGAACAAGAGCAAGTAGAGGACGCAATGTCGTTTCCAGGTCGTGCGGGCAGTGTCGTCCGTAAAGCAATTTCGCAGAAGAAGCTGGGGATTCCGTTTTCACCTGCTGAGTTGGGAGGTCACGGTTGCTTCTCCCATTGGCAAGTGGCACGGTAAGTACAACCAACACCAGCACGTACGTCCTTGTCAGTCTTATCATCAGCAACATAAAACCCGTGGATGATATTCTATTGGTTTGCGGCGGTAAAGATATGTTGCATGAGACCAAGAGATTTCTGTCCTCGAATTTTGACATGAAGGATCTCGGTGAAGCCTCGTATGTCCTTGGCAATGAGATCCATCGAGATAGGTCCAAAGAAACATTAGGACAACCGCAGAAGGCATACTTTAAGAGAGTACTAAAGAAATACGTTATGCATAAGTGATCCTCCTCACCTGCCCCCATGGTCGAGGGTGATAAGTTTGGGACATTCCAATGTCCAAGGAACCGAAATGAAGTTGATCAGACGAAGTCGGTTCCTTATGCTTTAGCTGTCCGAAACATCATGTACGTTCAAGTATGTACATGCCCCGACATAGCTTTCGTTTTTTTTCTCGAAAAGGAGGTTATCCCCGGCCTCTTCATCAGAACAATGCATACGACCCTATTATTAAAAAGCAAAAATGGTTCCACAATATCTACAGGTCTCAAACGGCAAAAAAGTGCTCACAAAGAGCAAAAACATAAAATCACAGGAAAGCCACAACCGGCAGGCAAAAAGAAGATAGGCAAATAAACACCTATCCTATTACATGACCGTCATCCAAACCGGTTGAAGATAACCCATGTTGTCGTCTCCCACCGGATAAACCCAGTAACCAAACGCTCCCTGGCCTCCGTCGGAGTGAGTATCGACCACATGCGGATCAGTGCAGTGACTCGAAAAATAACCTGCAAGAAATGAATATTTGTTGTTCTGTTAAAAACCAAATCATTCCTGCAGTTCCAAACTGACCATAATAAAGCACATACTCTTACACGGATATGTCTCGCCATTTCTGAATCTATTCCATCTAACCACATCCCACGACTTAGCTTTCGTAACCGGGATGCTTGGCAGATTTCAATCTAATCCAGGACCGGACCAATCGAAGGACGCAAAAAAAGTCTGTGTTATATGCAAGGACTAAAAATTCCATGCTTACGTATAGAAAGTCCCGTAACCTGGAAGTTATTGGTTACTCAGAATCTGATCTTGCCGGGTGTATGGATAATATGAAATCCACGTCAAGTTATATATTCACACTCGTTAGAGGAGCCATATCGTGGAAAAGCTTCAAGCAGATGATAGTTGCCTCATCTACGATGCAGGCAGAATTTCTAGCATGTTTTGAGGCCAGTGGGCAAGTTGTATGGCCAAAGAATTTCCTTCCCGGACTTAAAGTGGTAGGCCTACAAACCACGCTCCATTTTGTCA
The DNA here is from genome assembly GCF_018294505.1 of Triticum aestivum. NCBI lineage: Eukaryota > Viridiplantae > Streptophyta > Magnoliopsida > Poales > Poaceae > Triticum > Triticum aestivum. The sequence continues at coordinate 589,729,449 of NC_057800.1, forward strand.
GTCTGTATTTTTCCTTTTCATTATCTCCTTGCCAAAAGAATCTAGATCTGAAATAATTCAATCTTTGCAAGACCATTTTTGGGAGTTGAAAAAAAGAAAGCATATAGAGAACCATGTTTGTACTGTCGGGCATTTCTAATAAACTAGAACAAAGCTATCCTTGCGCACATAAAATGGTTTTCACTTTTGGTGTAATTTCGGATTAATCTCGATATATACTAAAATTATTGACTTTCGGTCTAAATATTTCAGCAACCGGTGTTACCCACATGTTCAAATAATAGTTTTTTTAAATTTAAAGTACCTGGTTGAATTTCAATAAAAATAAATTGAAAATTTCGGTCCTTTGGCTGAAATGAAAAAGGAAATGACTGAATTTCAGTGATTTTGACAAACGCTGCAATATTTATGAAACTGAAATCTAAAACCATGACATGTAATACGAAATTTCAGTTAACCATTGGCGTATATGACAATAATCGCACTTTAAGTAATATATTCGCTCCTCGTATGTATTCCCCAAGGTCAATATATAAAATCTGGAGAACATGCACCATTTTTCTGCCATAGGGATGTTTGTCGAATTCACTCATGCTGAGCAGACGTGCATGGCATTTTTTTTGTTTTGAAAAAAAGGTCATCCCCGACCTCTGCATCGGATAGATGCATGCAGCCACTTTATTAAAAAGCTAATAAAACAAAGTCTGGAGTGCAAAATACTGTTGGAAATATTAGCACTTTTCCAATTAGACTTATCCACGAGTAAACAGTAAGCATGGCATAAAAGGTATGCATCTCATAGCGATACCTAAGCATACTAGCACGTACAGACCATAGAATCGAACCATCTGTGAGCAGCACATATACGGCTAGCATAAGTACGAGTAAACGAGGGATGAACAGATCATACCCTCCGGTTGGCCAGGCCAACGCGGCGGCGGTGGCAGCAGCCTCGGCGTCGTCCGTGGCCTTCTTCTTGGAGGCACCTGCTCTCCCGACCAACCGTGCATGCGGTCGTCGGGATGGGATCGCCGGAAGCAGCACAGAGAGAGGAACAGTAGATGGGCCTGGGCCAGGCCCACGACCGAGTCCGCGAACAACCCACGGTTCAACGTCTCGGACAGTGGCGCTTCCGTAAGCGACTCGTTAATTAATTAACAATTAATTAACCATTCCTGAGCGGCAAAAATAAGCTTCGGCTCGTTCCTGCAACCCGCGGCGCGCGCATCGAGGCTAGGCGGGCGGCGGAGGAGGAGGAGCGCGCGTGTACCACTCCTCTTCCCAAGTTCTCAACGGCAAGTGATAGAACAACCGTTATAAAGGGGTCTCAACTCTCCTCAACTAGAAAGGTGGGACTAAACTTCCCACCACCTGTCATCTCATACATGGGCCTCAAGATTAACCAGGGATTAGTGTCTTATATGGGCCTAAGCCCATCCATAATCCAACAATCCCCCACCAGATCTCGAGGCATATAAGTTTGTCAACTATTCCAAACAATGTTTGATATACCAGAATTTTCAGTGGAGACTGTTAAGTTGAACTTCCACCTAGAGCAACAGGATTAGACTTCTTCACAACTAAATAATGGACTATGCCTTGAATTGTTAGTTTGGCGTGCAGAAGTTTCGCCTATTGTCAGCTGATACATGGCTGCCGAAGGCTAAACCCACGGGTGGAGCTTATTAGTCATACTCCGTACCTTCTCATGAGCTTAATAGAGATTACCCAATCTCATAGACTGTGACCAGCAGTCGGGCTCACATAGGTGTGTTCCTTCAAAGAATGCTCTGTAGGTTAGCATCTTGCTTACACAAGCTTTGAAATACATTAAGACAAAAGTCAGTCTGCCTTACAGAATTGAGAGTATTGTGCATCTCCAACGGAGAGGGTTAATTAAGAATACTGTCGAGGATATACTGTTGGAAATATGCCCTAGAGGCAATAATAAATTAGTTATTATTATATTTCCTTGTTCATGATAATCGTTTATTATCCATGCTAGAATTGTATTGATAGGAAACTAAGATACATGTGTGGATACATAGACAACACCATGTCCCTAGTAAGCCTCTAGTTGACTAGCTCGTTGATCAATAGATGGTTATGGTTTCCTAACCATGGACATTGGATGTCGTTGATAACGGGATCACATCATTGGGAGAATGATGTGATGGACAAAGACCCAATTCTAAGCCTAGCACAAGATCATGTAGTTCGTATGCTAAAGCTTTTCTAATGTCAAGTATCATTTCCTTAGACCATGAGATTGTGCAACTCCCGGATACCGTAGGAGTACTTTGGGTGTGCCAAACGTCACAACGTAACTGGGTGGCTATAAAGGTACACTACAGGTATCTCCGAAAGTGTCTGTTGGGTTGGCACGAATCGAGACTGGGATTTGTCACTCCGTGTAAATGGAGAGGTATCTCTGGCCCACTCGGTAAGACATCATCATAATGTGCACAATGTGATCAAGGAGTTGATCACTGGATGATGTGTTACGAAACGAGTAAAGAGACTTGCCGGTAACGAGATTGAACAAGGTATCGGGATACCAACGATTGAATCTCGGGCAAGTATCGTACCGCTAGACAAAGGGAATTGTATACGGGATTGATTAAGTCCTTGACATCGTGGTTCATCCAATGAGATCATCGTGGAACATGTGGGAGCCAACATGGGTATCCAGATCCTGCTGTTGGTTATTGACCGGAGAGTCATCTCGGTCATGTCTGCATGTCTCCCGAACCCGTAGGGTCTACACACTTAAGGTTTGGTGACGCTAGGGTTATAGAGATATTAGTATGCGGTAACCCGAAAGTTGTTCGGAGTCCCGGATGAGATCCCGGACGTCACGAGGAGTTCCGGAATGGTCCGGAGGTAAAGAATTATATATAGGAAGTGTTATTTCGGCTATCGGGACAAGTTTCAGGGTCACCGGTATTGTACCGGGACCACCGAAAGGGTCCCGGGGGTCCACCGAGTGGGGCCACCTGCCCCGGGGGGCCACATGGGCTGTAGGGGGTGCGCCTTGGCCTGTATGGGCCAAGGGCACCAGCCCCAAGAGGCCCATGCGCCAAGAGATAAGGGGAAGGAAGAGTCCTAAAGGGGGAAGGCACCTCCGAGGTGCCTTGGGGAGGATGGACTCCTCCCTGGCCGCACCCTTCCTTGGAGGAAGGGCCAAGGCTGCGCCCCCCCCCTTCTCCCTTGGCCCTATATATAGTGAGGGGAAGGGAGGGCAGCAACACCTAAGCCCTGGCGCCTCCCTCTCCCTCCCATGACACATCTCCCTCCTCCCGCAGCGCTTGGCGAAGCCCTGTTGGAATCCCGCTACTTCCACCACCACGCCGTCGTGCTGCTGGATCTCCATCAACCTCTCCTCCCCCCTTGCTGGATCAAGAAGGAGGTGACGTCGCTGCTCCGTACGTGTGTTGAACGCGGAGGTGTCGTCCGTTCGGCGCTAGGATCATCGGTGATTTGGATCACGACGAGTACGACTCGATCAACCCCGTTCTCTTGAACGCTTCCGCGCGCGATCTACAAGGGTATGTAGATCCACTCCTCCCTCGTTGCTAGATGACTCCATAGATAGATCTTGGTGACACGTAGGAAAATTTTGAATTTATGCTACGTTCCCCAACAGTGGCATCATGAGCTAGGTCTATGCGTAGTTTCTATGCACGAGTAAAACACAAAGTAGTTGTGGGCGTTGATTTTGTTCAATATGCTTACCGTTACTAGTCCAATCTTGATTCGGCGGCATTGTGGGATGAAGCGGGCCGGACCGACCTTACACGTACTCTTACGTGAGACTGGTTCCACCGACTGACATGCACTAGTTGCATAAGGTGGCTAGCGGGTGTCTGTCTCTCCCACTTTAGTCGGATCGGATTCGATGAAAAGGGTCCTTATGAAGGGTAAATAGCAATTGGCATATCACGTTGTGGTTTTTGCGTAGGTAAGAAACGTTCTTGCTAGAAACCCATAGCAGCCACGTAAAACATGCAAACAACAATTAGAGGACGTCTAACTTGTTTTTGCAGGGTATGCTATGTGATGTGATATGGCCAAAAGGATGTGATGAATGATATATGTGATGTATGAGATTGATCATGTTCTTGTAATAGGAATCACGACTTGCATGTCGATGAGTATGACAACCGGCAGGAGCCATAGGAGTTGTCTTAATTTATTTATGACCTGCGTGTCAACATAAACGTCATGTAATTACTTTACTTTATTGCTAACCGTTAGCTGTAGTAGTAGAAGTAATAGTTGACGAGACAACTTCATGAAGACACGATGATAGAGATCATGATGATGGAGATCATGGTGTCATGCCGGTGACGATGATGATCATGGAGCCCGAAGATGGAGATCAAGAGGAGCAAAGTGATGATGGCCATATCATGTCACTATTTGATTGCATGTGATGTTTATCATGTTTATGCATCTTGTTTACTTAGAACGACGGTAGTAAATAAGATGATCCCTCATAATAATTTCAAGAAAGTGTTCCCCCTAACTGTGCACCGTTGCGACAGTTCGTTGTTTCGAAGCACCACGTGATGATCGGGTGTTAGATTCTAACGTTCACATACAACGGGTGTAAGACAGATTTACACACGCGAAACACTTAGGTTGACTTGACGAGCCTAGCATGTACAGACATGGCCTCGGAACACAAGAGACCGAAAGGTCGAGCATGAGTCGTATGGTAGATACGATCAACATGAAGATGTTCACCGATGATGACTAGTCCGTCTCACGTGATGATCGGACACGGCCTAGTTGACTCGGATCATGTAATCACTTAGATGACTAGAGGGATGTCTATCTGAGTGGGAGTTCATAAGATGAACTTAATTATCCTGAACATAGTCAAAAGGTCTTCGCAAATTATGTCGTAGCTCGCGCTTTAGTTCTACTGTTTAGATATGTTCCTAGAGAAAATTTAGTTGAAAGTTGATAGTAGCAATTATGCGGACTAGGTCCGTAAACTGAGGATTGTCCTCATTGCTTCATAGAAGGCTTATGTCCTTAATGCACCGCTCAGTGTGCTGAACCTCGAACGTTGTCTGTGGATGTTGCGAACATCTGACATACACATTTTGATAACTACGTGATAGTTCAGTTAAACGGCTTAGAGTTGAGGCACCGAAGACGTTTTTGAAACGTCGCGAAACATATGAGATGTTTCGAGGGCTGAAATTGGGATTTCAGGCTCGTGCCCACGTCAAGAGGTATAAGACCTCCGACGATTTTCTTAGCCTGCAAACTAAGGGAGAAAAGCTCAATTGTTGAACTTGTGCTCAGATTGTCTGAGTACAACAATCGCTTGAATCGAGTGGGAGTTGATCTTCCAGATGAAATAGTGATGGTTCTCCGAAGTCATTACCACCAAGCTGCTAGAGCTTCGTGATGAACTATAATATATCAGGGACATATATGATGATCCTTGAGATATTCGCGATGTTTGACACCACAAAAGTAGAAATCAAGAAGGAGCATCAATTGTTGATGGTTGGTGAAACCACTAGTTTCAAGAAGGGCAAGGGCAAGAAGGGATACTTCATGAAACGGCAAATCAGCTGCTGCTCTAGTGAAGAAACCCAAGGTTGAACCCAAACCCGAGACTAAGTGCTTCTGTAATAAGGGGAACAGCCACTGGAGCAGAATTACCCTAGATACTTGGTAGATGAGAAGGCTGGCAAGGTCGATAGAAGTATATTGGATATACATTGTGTTAATGTGTACTTTACTAGTACTCCTAGTAGCACCAGGGTATTAGATACCGGTTCGGTTGCTAAGTGTTAGTAACTCGAAATAAAAGCTACGGAATAAACGGAGACTAGCTAAAGGTGAGATGACGATATGTGTTGGAAGTATTTCCAAGGTTGATCAAATATCGTACGCTCCCTCTACCATCGAGATTGGTGTTTGCGTTGAGCATAGACATGATTGGATTATGTCTATCGCAATACGGTTATTCATTTAAGGAGAATAATGGTTACTCTGTTTATTTGAATAATACCTTCAATGGTCTTGCACCTAAAATGAATGGTTTATTGAATCTCGATCGTAGTGATACACATGTTCATGCCAAAAGATATAAGATAGTAATGATAGTACCACCTACTTGTGGCACTGCCACGTAAGTCATATCGGTATAAAACGCATGAAGAAGCTCCATGTTGATGGATCTTTGGGCTCACTCGTTTTTGAAAAGTTTGAGACATGCGAACCATGTCTATTGGTGTATATGCATGAAGAAACTCCATGCAAATGGACCGTTTGGACTCACTTGATTTTGAATCACTTGAGACATGCAAATCATACCACATGGGCAAGATGACTGAAAGCCTCGTTTTCAGTAAAATGGAACTAGAAAGCAACTTGTTGGAAGTAATACATTTTGATGTGTGCAGTCCAATGAGTGCTGAGGCATGTAGTGGATATCGTTATGTTCTTACTTCACAGATGATTTGAGTAGATGTTGAGTATATTTACTTGATGAATCACGAGTCTGAATTATTGAAAGGTTCAAGTAATTTCAGGGTGAAGTTGAAAGATCGTCGTGACAAGAGGATAAAATATCTATGATATGATCATAGAGATGAATATCTGAATTACGAGTTTGGCACAGAATTAAGACATTGTGGAAATTGTTTCACAACTAATACAGCCTGGAACACCATAGTGTGATGGTGTGTCCGAACATCATAACTGCACCCTATTGGATATGATGCATACCATGATGTCTCTTATCGAATTACCACGATAGTTTATGGGTTAGGCATTAGAGACAACCACATTCACTTTAAATAGGGCACCACGTAATTCCGATGAGATGACACCGTATGAACTATGGTTTAGAGAAACCTAAGCTGTCATTTCTTAAAAGTTTGGGGCTGCGACGCTTATGTGAAAAAGTTTCAGGCTGATAAGCTCGAACCCAAAGCGGATAAATGCATCTTCATAGGACACCCAAAACAGTTGGGTATACCTCCTGTCTCAGATCCGAAAGCAATAAGGGATTGTTTCTAGAATCGGGTCCTTTCTCGAGGAAAAGTTTCTCTCGAAAGAATTGAGTGGGAGGATGGTGGAGACTTGATGAGGTTATTGAACCGTCTCTTCAACTAGTGTGTGGCAGGGCACAGGAGTTGTTCCTGTGGCACCTACACCAATTGAAGTGGAAGCTTATGATAGTGATCATGAAACTTCAGATCAAGTCACTACCAAACCTCGTGGGATGACAAGGATGCGTACTACTTCAGAGTGGTACGTAATCCTGTCTTGGAAGTCATGTTGCTAGACAACAATGAACCTACGAGCTATGGAGAAGCGATGGTGGGCCTGGATTCCAAAATGGCTCGAGGCCATATAATCCGAGAGAGGATCCATATATGAAAACAAAGTGTAGACTTTGGGAGAACTACTTGATGGTCGTAAGGCTATTGAGTACAGATGGATTTTAAAAGGAAGACGGACAATGATGGTAAGTATCACCATTAAGAAAGCTCGACTTGTCGTTAAGATGTTTTCCGACAAGTTCAAGGAGTTGACTACGATGAGACTTTCTCACTCGTAGCGATGCTAAGAGTCTATTGGAATTATATTAGCGATTACTGCATTATTTATAAAATCTTGCAGATAGGATGTCAAAACATTGTTTCCTCGACGATTTTCTTGAGGAAAGGTTGTATGTGATACAACCGGAAGGTTTTGTCAATCCTGAAAGATGCTAATAAGTATGCAAAGCTCCAGCAATCCTTCTAAGGACTGGAGTAAGCATCTCGGAGTTGGAATGTATGCTTTGATGAGATGATCAAAGTTTTGGGTGTATACAAAGTTTATGAGAAACTTGTATTTCCAAAGAAGTGAGTGGGAGCACTATAGAATTTCTGATGAATATATGTTGTTGACATATTGTTGATCAGAAATGACGTAGAATTTCTGGAAAGCATATAGGGTTATTTGGAAAGTGTTTTTCAATGGAAAGCCTGGATTAAGCTACTTGAACATTGAGCATCAAGATCTATAAGGATAGATCAAAATCTTAATGGTACTTTCAAATGAGCACATACCTTGACATGATCTTGAAGGTGTTCAAGATGGACCAGTCAAAGAAGGAGTTCTTGCCTGAGTTGTAAGGTATGAAGTTAAGACTTAAAGCTCGACCACGGCAGAAGAAAGAGGAAGGACGAAGGTCGTCCCCTATGCTTTTGTCATATGCTCTATACGGTATGCCATGCTGAGTACCGCACCTGATGTGTGCCTTGCCACATATCTGGCAAGAGGGTACAAAGGTAATCTAGGAGTAGATCACCAGATAGCGGTCTAAATTATCCTTAGAGGAATAAGGATATGTTTCTCGGTTATGGAGGTGATAAAGAGTTTGATGTAAAGAGTTACATCGATGCAAGCTTAACACCTATCTGGATAGCTCTGAGTAGAGATACCGGATACGTATAATGAAGCAACAATTTAGAATAGCTCCAAGTAAAACAGTTATTTGAAATGGCTCCAAATATAGCGTAGTAGCTGCATCTACAAGATGACATAGAGATTTGCGAAGTACATACGGATCTGAAAGATTCAGACCCGTTGACTATAACATCTCTCACAAGCATAACATGTTCAAACCCAGAACTCATCGAGTGCTAATCACATGGTAATTTGAACTAGATTATTGACTCTAGTAAACTCTTTGGGTGTTAGTCACATGGGGATGTGACCTTGAGTGTTAATCACATATCGATGTGAACTGGATTATTGACTCTAGTGCAAGTGGGAGACTGTTGGAAATATGCCCTAGAGGCAATAATAAATTAGTTATTATTATATTTCCTTGTTCATGATAATCGTTTATTATCCATGCTAGAATTGTATTGATAGGAAACTCAGATACATGTGTGGATACATAGACAACACCATGTCCCTAGTAAGCCTCTAGTTGACTAGCTCGTTGATCAATAGATGGTTACGGTTTCCTGACCATGGACATTGGATGTCATTGATAACGGGATCACATCATTAGGAGAATGATGTGATGGACAAAGACCCAATCCTAAGCCTAGCACAAGATCATGTAGTTCGTATGCTAAAGCTTTTCTAATGTCAAGTATCATTTCCTTAGACCATGAGATTGTGCAACTCCCGGATACCGTAGGAGTGCTTTGGGTGTGCCAAACGTCACAACGTAACTGGGTGGCTATAAAGGTACACTACAGGTATCTCCGAAAGTGTCTGTTGGGTTGGCACGAATCGAGACTGGGATTTGTCACTCCGTGTAAACGGAGAGGTATCTCTGGGCCCACTCGGTAGGACATCATCATAATGTGCACAATGTGATCAAGGAGTTGATCACGGGATGATGTGTTACGGAACGAGTAAAGAGACTTGCCGGTAACGAGATTGAACAAGGTATCGGGATACCGACGATCGAATCTCGGGCAAGTATCGTACCGCTAGACAAAGGGAATTGTATACGGGATTGATTAAGTCCTTGACATCGTGGTTCATCCGATGAGATCATCGTGGAACATGTGGGAGCCAACATGGGTATCCAGATCCCGCTGTTGGTTATTGACCGGAGAGTCATCTCGGTCATGTCTGCATGTCTCCCGAACCCGTAGGGTCTACACACTTAAGGTTCGGTGACGCTAGGGTTATAGAGATATTAGTATGCGGTAACCCGAAAGTTGTTCGGAGTCCCGGATGAGATCCCGGACGTCACGAGGAGTTCCGGAATGGTCCGGAGGTAAAGAATTATATATAGGAAGTGCTATTTCGGCTATCGGGACAAGTTTCGGGGTCACCGGTATTGTACCGGGACCACCGGAAGGGTCCCGGGGGTCCACCGGGTGGGGCCACCTGCCCCGGGGGGCCACATGGGCTGTAGGGGGTGCGCCTTGGCCTATATGGGCCAAGGGCACCAGCCCCAAGAGGCCCATGCGCCAAGAGATAAGGGAAGGAAGAGTCCTAAAGGGGGAAGGCACCTCCGAGGTGCCTTGGGGAGGATGGACTCCTCCCTGGCCGCACCCTTCCTTGGAGGAAGGGCCAAGGCTGCGCCTCCCCCCTCTCCCTTGGCCCTATATATAGTGGGGGAAGGGAGGGCAGCAACACCTAAGCCCTGGCGCCTCCCTCTCCCTCCCATGACACATCTCCCTCCCCCCGCAGCGCTTGGCGAAGCCCTGTTGGAATCCCGCTACTTCCACCACCACGCCGTCGTGCTGCTGAATCTCCATCAACCTCTCCTCCCCCCTTGCTGGATCAAGAAGGAGGAGACGTCGCTGCTCCGTACGTGTGTTGAACGCGGAGGTGCCGTCTGTTCGGCGCTAGGATCATCGGTGATTTGGATCACGGCGAGTACGACTCCATCAACCCCGTTCTCTTGAACGCTTCCGCGCGCGATCTACAAGGGTATGTAGATCCACTCCTCCCTCGTTGCTAGATGACTCCATAGATAGATCTTGGTGACACTTAGAAAATTTTTGAATTTATGCTACGTTCCCCAACATATACCCCGCGGTATGACCCGGCCGGATATATGACCCGTCCGGACTTGTCGTTTCATTGGCAACCCGCCAGAAGATTGGCGACTCATGTGTCTGGCGGTTCATTAGTGTGACGACTCACGAGTCTGGAGACTCATTGGTGACCCGACGGATGTTTCAGATGGATGACAAGGCCCAAGGCCCAGAAGGCCGGCTCGTGTTATGGTGGGCCGGCTTAAGAGGAAGACATAAGAAATATTCTCCTACAAAGGAAGCAAGACTAGGACTCCACTTGTAATAGAGTAATCATAATCCTACTAGGACTAGTCATGTAACCCGCCCCTCCAACTTATATAAGGAGGGGCAGGGCTCCCCAAAGAGGGACAAGCAACAAGAAACAATACCTAGAGCTAGACATAAAGGGGGAGACGACTTATGCGGCAACTCTCTCATGAGCATAATAAGATCTAGCCACAAACAGCATGTAGGGCTATTACCGGATGATGTTTCCCGGGGCCCGAAGCTGTCTAAATCCTTGTCTTGTGTTGCGTCTCTCGATTCCGCTCAACCCCTCTCAAGCTACTACAAAGATGTGTTGGCCTCACGACTAAGTCCTGACACTAAGGACATCTGCCGTGACAATTCAACGACAGATACTCTCCTCAGTTGACCGCTAGATTGTTTTCCCAGGTCCTAATTCACGGGATCTCTGATCACATAGGTTGGGTTACCCCCATGGCAACTTACGCGGGTCTCATACCCATCTCCCTCGATCCATTTTCTATCACAATCCGTGATAGCCCTTTCGTAAAAGGGTCTGCCAGATTCTTAGCCGTCTGGATGTAATCCAACGCTATTACTCCGGAGTTTCTTCATTTTTTGACAGATTTCAATCTTCTTCTTATGTGCTTTGTGGATTTCATGTTGTCCTTTGAACTCTTAGCCTTGGCAATCACTGTTTGATTGTCATAGTTCATAAGGACAGCCGGCACTGGTTTATCAACCACCGGCAAATCCATCAAAAGCTCTCGAAGCCATTCTGCTTCGACGCATGATGTGTCTAATGTTGTGAGTTCTGCTTCCATAGTCGATTTGGTTAAGATCGTCTGCTTGCAAGACTTCCAGGAAACAGCACCACCACCAAATGTGAAGACATGTCCACTTGTGGCTTTCGTCTCATCAGCATCAGATATCCAATTCGAATCACTATACCCCTCAAGTACCGTTGGGTACCCAGAATAGTGAATTCCATAGTTCGCAGTACCTTGCAAATAACGCATCACTCGCTCAACAGCATGTCAGTGCACATCTCCCGGATTGGAAACAAACCGGCTCAGTTTGCACACAGCAAATGAGATGTCAGGACGAGTAGCACATGCAGGTACATTAGTGAACCAACCACTTGAGAATATCTCAATTGATCTATAGTCGTGCCTTCGAACTTTCGAATCCGCACGCTAGGATCATATGGTGTTGCAGAAGGTTTGCAGTCCGAATATCCAAAACGGCTCAAAATCTTCTCAACATAGTTGGATTGCAAAAGTGTAATTCCACCCTCAGAATTTCTCAGTAGCTTGATGTTCAGAATAACATCAGCCACACCCAGGTCCCTCATCTCAAAGTTGTGAGATAGAAAAGACTTGACCTCCTCAATGACCTTGAGGTGGGTCCCAAATATCAGTATGTCATTGACATACAGACACAGTATAGCTCCTTCGCCCCCACCATAGCGATAGTATACACATTTGTCAGCTTCGTTCACAACAAAGCCAACAGATGTCAGAGTAGTGTTGAACTTCTCATGCCATTGCTTAGGCGCTTGTTTCAGGCCATACAAAGATTTCACTAGCTTAAACACCTTTCCTTCCTGACCATTTACTACAAAGCCATCCGGCTGTTGCATGTAAATTTCCTTGTCTAGCTCTCCGTTAAGGAAAGTCGTCTTAACGTCCATCTGATGAACGAGAAGACCATGCGAGGAAGCCAAAGCGAGTAACACTCAAATGGTTGTCAGTCTAGCCATAGGTGAATAAGTGTCAAAGAAATCATCTTCTTCTTTCTGGGTATAACCCTTGGCCAGAAGCCTAGCCTTGTACTTCTCAACAGTACCATCAGGCCTAAGCTTATTCTTGAACACCCACTTACATCCTAATGGTCGACAACCATAAGGATGATCAGTGATCTCCCATGTCCCATTAGCCAAGATGGAATCCATCTCACTACGGACCGCATCCTTCCAGTAGTCAGCATCCGTAGATGCATAAGCTTCTGAAATGGAGCTGGGAGTATCATCATCCACGAGGTACATGAGGAAATCATCACCAAAGGACTTTGCAGTCCTCTGTCTCTTGCTCCTAACAGGAACTTCCTCGTCATCCTCCGTGGAACTCTTATCACTTTTATGTTCATAATATTCCATCGGAATAGTAGGTTCAGGAGTCTCATCAGATTCCAGTCTAGAATTGCTTTGCATATCTCTCATGGGGAAAATATCCTCAAAGAATGTAGCATCCCTAGACTCTATAATTGTACCGACCTTCTGGTCAGGTACCTCAGATTTCACCACTAGAAATCTATAGCCAACGCTATGCTTGGCATAGCCAATAAAAACACAGTCCATGGTCTTTGGTCCCAACTTGCGCTTTTTGATTATCGGCACATTGACTTTCGCCAAACAACCCCAAGTGCGCAAGTAAGAGAGTGTAGTTCTTTTCTTTTCCCATTGCTCATAGGGAGTAGTCTCATTATCCTTTGTGGGAACTTTATTCAGGACATGACAAGATGTCAATACAGCCTCCCCCCATCATGCCTTGGATAAACCCGATGTATCTAACATGGCGTTAACCAAATCAGTTAGAGTACGGTTTTTCCGTTCGGCAACCCCGTTTGACTGGGGTGAGTAGGGAGACGTCCTCTCATGAATAATACCATGTTCCGCACAGAATAAATCAAACTCATTAGAAAATTACTCTCCACCATGATCAGACCGGACTCGTTTTATTTTCTTCTCAAGTTGGTTCTCAACTTCAGCCTTATAGACTTTAAAGTAGTGTAGAGCCTCATCCTTAGTTTTTAACAAATACACATAGCAGAATCTAGTGGAATCATCAATCAGAGTCATGAAATATTTCTTTCCACCTTTAGTCAACACACCATTCATCTCACAAAGATCTGAATGTATGAGCTCTAATGGTGCCAGGTGTCTCTCCTTCGCAGGCTTGTGAGGCTTACGAGGTTGCTTAGCTTGCACACATGCATGGCACTTAGAGCCTTTGGCTAAAGTGAAACTCGGGATTAAATCCATCTTAGCTAGCCGCGTCATACAACCGAAATTTATGTGACAAAGACGTGAATGCCAAACCTCAGATTCGTTCACATTAGAATGAATTTGGTTCACGACTTTATTACAGAAATCCTCCAGGGAAAGGCGGAACAAACAACCACAATCATATCCTTTTCCAACAAATAGTCCATACCGAGATACAACTACTTTGTTAGACTCAAATACTAACTTAAACCCTTCTTTACATAGAAGGGAGCCGCTAACGAGATTCTTCTTTATGGCGGGGACATGCTGCACGTTCTTCAGTTGCACGATCTTTCCCGAAGTAAACTTCAGATCTACCGTGCCAACATCATGAACAGAAGCATGCGAGCCATTCCCCATCAGGACGGAACAATCTCGTGCGACCTGATAAGAACAAAACAAAGACACGTCAGCACACACATGAATATTGGCCCCAGTGTCAATCCACCAATCGGTGGACTGACAGACTGAAAGTATGTTAAACAGATTACCATACCCAGATGCCGCATCATTGTTTCTCAGAGTGACATTCACAAACTTGGAGTCCTGTGCTGGCTTATTATACTTGTTTGGGCACTTGTTTGCCCAATGTTCATTTGAACCACAAGTAAAGCAGCCATCTCTCTTTTTATCTTTCTTCTTACCCTTCTTCTTAAAGGTAGTATTCTACTGGACAGAGTTCTTTCCCTTGAACTTGTGGAAGTTCTTCTGCACCACATCGGCGCTAGAAGAACCCTCTGCCCCTTTCACGTGCGAGTCATTTGCTCTCGAGTTCTGCTCAACACTGAGATGACCAATGGCATCCTTAATAGAGAATTCACGTCTCAAGTGCTTGAGAGAAGTAGCAAAGTTCCTCCAACTAGGAGGGAGTTTTGCAATAATGCAAACCGCGACAAACTTGTCCGGTAACTCACACTTCAGGAGCTCCAGCTCCTTAGCAATGCACAGTATCTCATGAGCCTGGTCCAATACAGAACGGTTATCAACCATCTTGTAACACTAGTAGAAAAAGGGTCAAATGTGAAGCACATTAGTGTCGGTTTGAATTTGAGCCGGCACTAATGTGTCCATTAGTGCCGGTTCCAACGGCTAGGCGGGCGGACATCATTAGTACCGGTACGTGCCACGAACCGGTACTAAAGTGAGTGGTGGCAGGATGTTGTCAATCTGGGGCCCCTCCAGCATCTTTAGTACCGGGTCGTATCACGAACCGGTACTAAAGGTCGTCCTACATAGACCCTTCGTCCACCCGAGCTCGCTCTATTCTTCCCCTTTCCCCTCTCCTCTTTGTTCTTTTCCCTCTTCCTCTCAAGCTCATCACACATTTTGCCCAATTTTTTTCAAGATTTGAAGGCCCCCATCCATTCAAATGATCACAAAGGTTAGCAACATTGTCCTTTCATCTCTCATTGCTAGATTAGCTCGTGCAATGCTTTATATAGTGATTGATTTTTGAGTTTAGTAATTTGGGAGGAATTATATATATGTGCTAGTATTTGATTTATATGCAATTTGAGGTCAAAAATAACACTTAGTTTGCATATGTAGGTGTGGTTTACTTAGTGCCTTCTAAATCTCCGTCGTAACAACCGTCGATCGCTCGCAACGTCCCGTCGCCGGCACCACCTTGTGGTGAGCCTCTTGTTCATGAATGTTTTATATAAAAAATTGATCTTTGTGTGATTTGGATATATAGTTACTCGTATAATTATCTTACCCATACGTTGTTTGTTATACATAGTGCCATGGTTTTGATATCCGTCCCCGTCGGCCCTCGTCCGGGTTATGATTCGGATGTGGTATATTCTCTCTTAAAACTATTCATTGCATTTCGTGTTTATGACAAATTATGCCCATCAAGTTGACATAGATATTTGTATGTATGAGTTAGTTGAACCGGAAATTCCAACCGACCCTATTGTCGAGAGGTTAAATTTAGTTGAAAGAGAAAACGAGGATTTGAAGGAAAAATTGAAAAGAATTGAGGGGGAGAAGATGGAATTGGAGTTGCATGTTGCCGATGTCGTCGATGATCACAAGATTAAGATGGAGAAAATGCGCTTAAAGATTAGAAAGATTAGAAAATATGCCATTCATAGTGAGGCTTGGTATCAATATGTTGTTGGATCAATTGTTATCTTAGTTGCGATCTTGATCACATTTGTTGTTGCATTTAAATTCTTTAGCTAGAGAGTTATTTGTTTGTTGCATTTAAGTGTTGTATGATCTTTATGTATGAACTTTATGTATTGTATTAATTTGGTGTTTTCGGTGTTGTGTATTGAAGATGAGCCGGCAATGGATGTACGATGACCGATGCTCTCCCAAGTTCATTAATAGCGTGCGTACTTTTCTGCTTGCGGCTGAGGCAAACAAGCTGGCGGATGGTTTTATGCCTTGTCCATGTGCTGGCTGTAAGAATGGTCACAATTACTCTATGTCAAGAACCATTCACGTCCACCTGTTTGAGTCCGGTTTCATGCCCCACTATAATGTTTGGACCAAGCATGGAGAAAGAGGGGTTATGATGGAAGACAATCAAGAAGAAGAGGATGACGACAGCTATCCTGGCCATGGGTTCCCTGAATACGATGATACAACAATGAGGGAAGAAGCTGAGCCGGTAATGCGGGAAGAAGCTGAGCCGGCAATGCGGGAAGAAGCTGAAGAACAGGCATCAGATGAGCCCGTTGATGATCTAGGTCGGGCCATTGCCGATGCAAAGAGAAACTGAGCAAGTGATTTGGAGAAGAAGAAGTTGCAGCGCATGTTAGAGGATCACAAAAAATTGTTGTACCCGAATTGCGTAGGTGACAAGAAAAAGATGGGCACCACAATAGAATTGCTACAATGGAAGGCAGAGAATGGTGTATCTGACAAGGGATTTGGAAAGTTGCTGGTAATGATAAAGAATATGCTTCCAAAGGACAACGAATTGCCCGAGAGTACGTACGAAGCAAAGAAGGCTGTCTGCCCTCTAGGGTTAGAGGTGCAGAAGATACATGCATGCCCTAATGATTGCATTCTCTATCGCGGTGAGTACGAGGATTTGAATGTTTGCCCGGTATGCGGTGTATTGCGCTATAAGATCAGCCGCGACGACCCTGGTGATGTCGAGGGCGAGCGCCCCAGGAAGAAGATTCCTGCCGAGGTGATGTGGTATGCTCCTATAATACCACGGTTGAAACGTTTGTTCCAAAACAAAGAGCATGCCAAGGCGATGCGATGGCACAGAGAACACCGTAAGAAAGACGGAAAGTTGAGAGTACCCGCTGACGGGTCGCAGTGGAGAAAAATCGAAAGAAAGTACGTGAAGGAGTTTGCAGATGACGCAAGGAACGTATGGTTTGGTCTAAGCGCAGATGGCATTAATCCTTTTGGGGAGCAGAGCAGCAACCATAGCACCTAGCCTGTGACTCTATGTTTGTATAACTTTCCTCCTTGGTTGTGCATGAAGCGGAAGTTCATTATGATGCCAGTGCTCATCCAAGGCCCTAAGCAACCCGGCAACGACATTGATGTGTACCTAAGGCCATTAGTTGAAGAACTCTTACAACTGTGGAATGGAACAGGTGTACGTGCATGGGATGAGCACATGGGGGAAGAATTTGACCTAAAGATGTTGCTGTTCGTGACCATCAATGATTGGCCTGCTCTAACCTTTTAGGACAGACAAACAAGGGATACCGCGCATGCACGCACTGTTTGGACGATACCGACAGTATATATTTGGCTAATTGTAAGAAGAATGTGTACCTGGGACATCGTCGATTTCTTCCGAGCAGACATCCTATAAGAAAGAAAGGCAAGCATTTCAAAGGTGAGGCGGATCACCGGATGAAGCCTCGCCACCGTACTGGTGCTGATGTACATGATATGGTCAAGGATTTGAAGGTGGTCTTTGGAAAGGGTCCTGGTGGACAACCTGTTCCGAATGACGTTGACGGATGCGCACCCATGTGGAAGAAGAAATCTATATTTTGGGACCTGGCCTATTGGAAAGACCTAGAGGTCCGCTCCGCAATCAACATGATGCACGTGACGAAGAATCTTTGTGTGACCCTGCTTGGCTTCTTGGGCATGTATGGGAAGACAAAAGATACACCTAAGGCACGGGAGGACCAGCAACGTATGCACGGAAAAGACGGCATACATCAGGGTCATGCAAGCTACGCTCTTACCAAAGAAGAGAAGGAAATATTCTTTGAATGCCTGCTCAGTATTAAGGTACCGTCTGGCTTCTCGTCGAATATAAAGAGAATAATAAACATGGCAGAGAAAAAGTTCCAGAACCTAAAGTCTCATGACTGCCACGTGATTATGACGCAACTGCTTCCGGTTGCATTGAGGGGGCTTCTACCGGAAAACGTCCGATTAGCCATTGTGAAGCTAAGTGCATTCCTTAATGCAATCTCTCAGAAGGTAATCGATCCAGAAATCAAAACAAGGTTAGAGAATGATTTGGTGCAATGTCTTGTCAGTTTCGAGTTGGTGTTCCCACCATCCTTCTTCAACATCATGACGCACGTCCTAGTTCACCTATGCGAAGAGATTAACGTTTTGGGTCATGTATTTCTACACAATATGTTCCCCTTTGAGAGGTTCATGGGAGTCTTAAAGAAATATGTTCATAACTGTGCTAGGCCAGAAGGAAGCATCTCCAAGGGCCATGAAAATGAGGAGTGTTGGGTAACGTGGTAATTTCAAAAAAATTCCTACGCACACGCAAGATCATGGTCATGCATAGCAACGAGAGGGGAGAGTGTAATCTATGTACCCTCGTAGACCGACAGCGGAAGCGTTATGACAACGCGGTTGATGTAGTCGTACGTCTTCATGGCCCGACCGATCAAGCACCGAACCTACGGTACCTCCGAGTTTTAGCACACGTTCAGCTCGATGACGATCCCCGAACTCCGATCCGGCAAAGTGTTGGGGAAGATTTCCGTCAGCACGACAGCGTGGTGACGATCTTGATGTTCTATCATCGCAGGGCTTCGCCTAAGCACCGCTACAATATTATCGAGGAGTATGGTGGAAGGAGGCACCGCACACGGCTAAGAAAACGATCATGCGGATCAACTTGTGTGTCTAGAGGTGCCCCCTGCCTCCGTATATAAAGGAGCAAAGGGGGGGTGCGGCCGGCCCTAGGAGGAGGCGCGCCGGAGGAGTCCTACTCCTACCGGGAGTAGGACTCCCCCTTTCCCTAGTTGGATTAGGACTTGGGGGGAAGGAGGAGAGGGAAGAAAGGAAAGGGGGGCGCTGCCCCCCCCCCCTCCTTGTCCAATTCGGACTTGGGGGGAGGGGTGCGCGGCAGCCCCTAGGCCTCCTCTCCTCTTCCTCCACTAGGCCCATTAAGGCCCATTAGGTTACCGGGGGGTTCCGGTAACCTCCCGGTACTCCGGTAAAATGCCGATTTCACCCGGAACACTTCCGATGTCCAAACATAGGCTTTCAATATATCAATCTTTATGTCTCGACCATTTCGAGACTCCTCGTCATGTCCGTGATCACATTCGGGACTCCGAACAAACTTCGGTACATCAAAATATATAAACTCATAATGAAACTGTCATCGTAACGTTAAGCGTGCGGACCCTACGGGTTCGAGAACAATGTAGACATGACCGAGACATGTCTCCGGTCAATAACCAATAGCGGAACCTGGATGCTCATATTGGCTCCCACATATTCTACGAAGATCTTTTATCGGTCAGACCGCATAACAACATACTTTGTTCCTTTTGTCATCGGTATGTTACTTGCCCGAGATTCGATCGTCGGTATCTCAATACGTAGTTCAATCTTGTTACCGGCAAGTCTCTTTACTCATTTCGTAATACATCATCTCGCAACTAACTCATTAGTTGTAATGCTTGCAAGGCTTATGTGATGTGTATTACCGAGAGGGTCCAGAGATACCTCTCCGACAATCGGAGTGACAAATCCTAATCTCGAAATACGCCAACCCAACATGTACCTTTGGAGACACCTGTAGAGCTCCTTTATAATCACCCAGTTACGTTGTGATGTTTGGTAGCACACAAAGTGTTCCTCCGGCAAACGGGAGTTGCATAATCTCATAGTCATAGGAACATGTATAAGTCATGAAGAAAGCAATAGCAACATACTAAACGATCGGGTGCTAAGCTAATGGAATGGGTCATGTCAATCACATCATTCTCCTAATGATGTGATCCCATTAATCAAATGACAACACATGTCTATGGTTAGGAAACATAACCATCTTCGATTTACGAGCTAGTCAAGTAGAGGCATACTAGTGACGTTTAGTTTGTCTATGTATTCACACAAGTATTATGTTTCCGGATAATACAATTCTAGCATGAATAATAAACATTTATCATGATATAAGGAAATAAATAATAACTTTATTATTGCCTCTAGGGCATATTTCCTTCAGTCTCCCACTTGCACTAGAGTCAATAATCTAGATTACACAGTAATGATTCTAACGCCCATGGAGCTTTGGTGCTGATCATGTTTTGCTCATGGAAGAGGCTTAGTCAACGGGTCTGCTATATTCAGATCCGTATGTATCTTGCAAATCTCTATGTCTCCCACCTGGACTAGATCCCGGATGGAATTGAAGCGTCTCTTGATGTGCTTGGTTCTCTTGTGAAATCTGGATTCCTTTGCCAAGGCAATTGCACCAGTATTGTCACAAAAGATTTTTGTTGGATCCGATGCACCAGGTATGACACCTAGATCGGATATGAACTCCTTCATCCAGACTCCTTCGTTTGCTGCTTCCAAAGCAGCTATGTACTCCGCTTCACATGTAGATCCCGCCACAACGCTTTGTTTAGAACTGCACCAACTGACAGCTCCACCGTTAAATGTAAACACGTATCTGGTTTGCGATTTAGAATCGTCCGGATCAGTGTCAAAGCTTGCATCAACGTAACCATTTACGATGAGCTCTTTGTCACCTCCATATACGAGAAACATATCCTTAGTCCTTTTCAGGTATTTCAGGATGTTCTTGACCGCTGTCCAGTGATCCACTCCTGGATTACTTTGGTACCTCCCTGCTAGACTTATAGCAAGACATACATCAGGTCTGGTACACAACATTGCATACATGATAGAGCTTATGGCTGAAGCATAGGGAATATCTTTCATTTTCTCTCTATCTTCTGTAGTGGTCGGGCATTGAGTCTTACTCAATTTCACACCTTGTAACACAGGCAAGAATCCTTTCTTTGCTTGATCCATTTTGAACTTCTTCAAAATTTTGTCAAGGTATGTGCTTTGTGAAAGTCCAATTAAGCGTCTTGATGTATCTCTATAGATCTTAATGCCCAATATGTAAGCAGCTTCACCGAGGTCTTTCATTGAAAAACTCTTATTCAAGTATCCCTTTATGCTATCCAGAAATTATATATCATTTCTGATTAGTAATATGTCATCTACATATAATATCAGAAATGCTACAGAGCTCCCACTCACTTTCTTGTAAATATAGGCTTCTCCAAAAGTCTGTACAAAACCAAATGCTTTGATCACACTATCAAAGCATTTATTCCAATTCCGAGAGGCTTGCACCAGTCCATAAATGGATCGCTGGAGCTTGCACACTTTGTTAGCTCCCTTTGGATCGACAAAACCTTCCGGCTGCATCATATACAACTCTTCTTCCAGAAATCCATTCAGGAATGCAGTTTTGACATCCATCTGCCAAATTTCATAATCATAAAATGCGGGAATTGCTAACATGATTCGTATAGACTTAAGCATCGCTACGGGTGAGAAGGTCTCATCGTAGTCAATCCCTTGAACTTGTCGAAAACCTTTTGCGACAAGTCGAGCTTTGTAGACAGTAACATTACCGTCAGCGTCAGTCTTCTTCTTGAAGATCCATTTATTCTCAATTGCTTGCCGATCTTTGGGCAAGTCAACCAAAGTCC
The DNA here is from genome assembly GCF_018294505.1 of Triticum aestivum. Lineage (NCBI taxonomy): Eukaryota > Viridiplantae > Streptophyta > Magnoliopsida > Poales > Poaceae > Triticum > Triticum aestivum. The sequence goes on from NC_057800.1 coordinate 589,751,189, forward strand.
ACACTTTGTTCTCATACATGGATCCCATCTCAGATTTCATGGCTTCAAGCCATTTTGCGGAATCTGGGCTCACCATCGCTTCTTCATAGTTCGTAGGTTCATCATGATCTAGTAGCATGACTTCCAGAACAGGATTACCGTACCACTCTGGTGCGGATCTTACTCTGGTTGATCTACGAGGTTCAGTAGTATCTTGTTCTGAAGTTTCATGATCATCATCATTAGCTTCCTCACTAATTGGTGTAGGTGTCACAGAAACCGGTTTCTGTGATGTACTACTTTCCAATAAGGGAGCAGGTACAGTTACCTCATCAAGTTCTACTTTCCTCCCACTCACTTCTTTCGAGAGAAACTCCTTCTCTAGAAAGTTTCCGAATTTAGCAACAAAAGTCTTGCCTTCGGATCTGTGATAGAAGGTGTATCCAATAGTTTCCTTTGGATATCCTATGAAGACACATTTCTCCGATTTGGGTTCGAGCTTATCAGGTTGAAGCTTTTTCACATAAGCATCGCAGCCCCAAACTTTCAGAAACGACAACTTTGGTTTCTTGCCAAACCACAGTTCATAAGGCGTCGTCTCAACGGATTTTGATGGTGCCCTATTTAACGTGAATGCGGCCGTCTCTAAAGCATAACCCCAAAATGATAGCGGTAAATCAGTAAGAGACATCATAGATCGCACCATATCTAGTAAAGTACGATTACGACGTTCGGACACACCATTACGCTGTGGTGTTCCGGGTGGCGTGAGTTGCGAAACTATTCCGCATTGTTTCAAATGTACACCAAACTCGTAACTCAAATATTCTCCTCCACGATCAGATCGTAGGAATTTTATTTTCTTGTTACGATGATTTTCAACTTCACTCTGAAATTCTTTGAACTTTTCAAATGTTTCAGACTTATGTTTCATTAAGTAGATATACCCATATCTGCTTAAGTCATCTGTGAAGGTGAGAAAATAACGATATCCGCCACGAGCCCCAACATTCATCGGACCACATACATCTGTATGTATGATTTCCAACAAATCTGTTGCTCTCTCCATAGTACCGGAGAACGGTGTTTTGGTCATCTTGCCCATAAGGCACGGTTCGCAAGTACCAAGTGATTCATAATCAAGTGGTTCCAAAAGTCCATCAGTATGGAGTTTCTTCATGCGCTTTACACCGATATGACCTAAATGGCAGTGCCACAAATAAGTTGCACTATCATTATCAACTCTGCATCTTTTGGCTTCAACATTATGAATATGTGTGTCACTACTATCGAGATTTAATAAGAATAGACCACTCTTTAAGGGTGCATGACCATAAAAGATATTACTCATATAAATAGAACAACCATTATTCTCTGATTTAAATGAATAACCGTCTCGCATCAAACAAGATCCAGATATAATGTTCATGCTCAACGTTGGCACCAAATAACAATTATTTAGGTCTAATATTAATCCCGAAGGTAGATGTAGAGGTAGCGTGCCGACCGCGATCACATCGACTTTGGAACCATTTCCCACGCGCATCGTCACCTCGTCCTTAGCCAATCTTCGCTTAATCCGTAGTCCCTGTTTCGAGTTGCAAATATTAGCAACAGAACCAGTATCAAATACCCAGGTGCTACTGCGAGCATTAGTAAGGTACACATCAATAACATGTATATCACATATACCTTTGTTCACCTTGCCATCCTTCTTATCCGCCAAATACTTGGGGCAGTTCCGCTTCCAGTGACCAGTCTGCTTGCAGTAGAAGCACTCAGTTTCAGGCTTAGGTCCAGATTTGGGTTTCTTCTCCTGAGCAGCAACTTGCTTGCTGTTCTTTTTGAAGTTCCCCTTCTTCTTCCCTTTGCCCTTTTTCTTGAAACTAGTGGTCTTGTTGACCATCAACACTTGATGCTCCTTCTTGATTTCTACCTCCGCAGCTTTCAGCATTGCGAAGAGCTCGGGAATTGTCTTATTCATCCCTTGCATATTATAGTTCATCACGAAGCTCTTGTAGCTAGGTGGAAGTGATTGGAGAATTCTGTCAATGACGCAATCATCTGGAAGATTAACTCCCAATTGAATCAAGTGATTATTATACCCAGACATTTTGAGTATATGCTCACTGACAGAACTGTTCTCCTCCATCTTGCAGCTATAGAACTTATTGGAGACTTCATATCTCTCAATCCGGGCATTTGCTTGAAATATTAACTTCAACTCCTGGAACATCTCATATGCTCCATGACGTTCAAAACGTCGTTGAAGTCCCGATTCTAAGCCGTAAAGCATGGCACACTGAACTATCGAGTAGTCATCAGCTTTGCTCTGCCAGACGTTCATAACATCTGGTGTTGCTCCAGCAGCAGGCCTGGCACCCAGCGGTGCTTCCAGGACGTAATTCTTCTGTGCAGCAATGAGGATAATCCTCAAGTTACGGACCCAGTCCGTGTAATTGCTACCATCATCTTTCAACTTTGCTTTCTCAAGGAACGCATTAAAATTCAACGGAACAACAGCACGGGCCATCTATCTACAATCAAACATAAACAAGCAAGATACTATCAGGTACTAAGTTCATGATAAATTTAAGTTCAATTAATCATATTACTAAAGAACTCCCACTTAGATAGACATCCCTCTAATCCTCTAAGTGATCACGTGATCCAAATCAACTAAACCATGTCCGATCATCACGTGAGATGGAGTAGTTTCATTGGTGAACATCACTATGTTGATCATATCTACTATATGATTCACGCTCGACCTTTCGGTCTCCGTGTTCCGAGGCCATATCTTTATATGCTTGGCTCGTCAAGTATAACCTGAGTATTCCGCGTGTGCAACTGTTTTGCACCCGTTGTATTTGAACGTAGAGCCTATCACACCCGATCATCACATGGTGTCTCAGCACGAAGAACTTTCGCAACGGTGCATACTCAGGGAGAACACTTCTTGATAATTAGTGAGAGATCATCTTAAAATGCTACCGTCAATCAAAGCAAGATAAGATGCATAAAAGATAAACATCACATGCAATCAATATAAGTGATATGATATGGCCATCATCATCTTGTGCTTGTGATCTCCATCTTCGAAGCACCGTCATGATCACCATCGTCACCGGCGCGACACCTTGATCATCATCGTAGCATCGTTGTCGTCTCGCCAATCTTATGCTTCCACGACTATCACTACCGCTTAGTGATAAAGTAAAGCATTACAGCGCAATTGCATTGCATACAATAAAGCGACAACCATATGGCTCCTGCTAGTTGCCGATAACTTGGTTACAAAACATGATCATCTCATACAATAAAATTTAGCATCATGTCTTGACCATATCACATCACAACATGCCCTGCAAAAACAAGTTAGACGTCCTCTACTTTGTTGTTGCAAGTTTTACGTGGCTGCTACGGGCTTAAGCAAGAACCAATCTTACCTACGCATCAAAACCACAACGATAGTTTGTCAAGTTGGTGTTGTTTTAACCTTCGCAAGGACCGGGCGTAGCCACACTCGGTTCAACTAAAGTTGGAGAAACTGACACCCGCCATCCACCTGTGTGCAAAGCACGTCGGTAGAACCAGTCTCGCGTAAGCGTACGCGTAATGTCGGTCCGGGCCGCTTCATCCAACAATACTGCTGAACCAAAGTATGACATGCTGGTAAGCAGTATGACTTATATCGCCCACAACTCACTTGTGTTCTACTCGTGCATATAACATCTACACATAAAACCTAGGCTCGGATGCCACTTTTGGGTAACGTGGTAATTTCAAAAAAATTCCTACGCACATGCAAGATCATGGTGATGCATAGCAACAAGAGGGGAGAGTGCAATCTACGTACCCTCGTAGACCGACAACGGAAGCGTTATGACAACACGATTGATGTAGTCGTACGTCTTCACGGCCCGACCGATCAAGCACCGGAACTATGGTACCTCCGAGTTTTAGCACACGTTTAGCTCGATGACGATCCCCGGACTCCGATCCAGCAAAGTCTCGGGGAAGAGTTCCGCTAGCACGACGGCGTGGTGACGATCTTGATGTTCTACCGTCGCAGGGCTTTGCCTAAGCACCACTACAATATTATCGAGGAGTATGGTGGAAGGGGGCACCACACACGGCTAAGAAAACGATCACGCGGATCAACTTGTGTGTCTAGAGGTGCCCCCTGCCTCCGTATATAAAGGAGCAAAGGGGGGGTGCGGCCGGCCCTAGGAGGAGGCGCGCCGGAGGAGTCCTACTCCTACCGGCAGTAGGACTCCCCCTTTCCCTAGTTGGATTAGGACTTGGGGGGAAGGAGGAGAGGGAAGAAAGGAAAGGGGGGCGCCGCCCCCCCTCCTTGTCCAATTCGGAGTTGGGGGGGAGGGGCGCGCGGCAGCCCCTAGGCCTCCTCTCCTCTTCCTCCACTAGGCCCATTAAGGCCCATTAGGTTACCGGGGGGTTCCGGTAACCTCCCAGTACTCCGGTAAAATGCCGATTTCACCCGGAACACTTCCGATGTCCAAACATAGGCTTTCAATATATCAATCTTTATGTCTCGACCATTTAGAGACTCCTCGTCATGTCCGTGATCACATCCGGGACTCCGAACAAACTTCGGTACATCAAAATATATAAATTCATAATGAAATTGTCATCGTAACGTTAAGCGTGCGGACCCTACGGGTTCGAGAACAATGTAGACATGACCGAGACATGTCTCCGGTGAATAACCAATAGCGGAACCTGGATGCTCATATTGGCTCCCACATATTATAAGAAGATCTTTTATCGGTCAGACCGCATAACAACATACTTTGTTCCCTTTGTCATCGGTATGTTACTTGCCCGAGATTCGATCGTCGGTATCTCAATACCTAGTTCAATCTCGTTACCGGCAAGTCTCTTTACTCGTTTCATAATACATCATCTCGCAACTAACTCATTAGTTGTAATGCTTGCAAGGCTTATGTGATGTGTATTACCGAGAGGGCCCAGAGATACCTCTCCGACAATCGGAGTGACAAGTCCTAATCTCGAAATACGCCAACCCAACATGTACCTTTGGAGACACCTATAGAGCTCCTTTATAATTACCCAGTTATGTTGTGACGTTTGGTAGCACACAAAGTGTTCCTCCGGCAAACGGGAGTTGCATAATCTCATAGTCATAGGAACATGTATAAGTCATGAAGAAAGCAATAGCAACATACTAAATGATCGAGTGCTAAGCTAATGGAATGGGTCATGTCAATCACATCATTCTCCTAATGATGTGATCCCGTTAATCAAATGACAACACATGTCTATGGTTAGGAAACATAACCATCTTCGATTAACGAGCTAGTCAAGTAGAGGCATACTAGTGACGTTTAGTTTGTCTATGTATTCACACAAGTATTATGTTTCTGGATAATACAATTCTAGCAGGAATAATAAACATTTATCATGATATAAGGAAATAAATAATAACTTTACTATTGCCTCTAGGGCATATTTCCTTCAAGGAGGTCATTGAGTTTTGTATTGACTTTATTCCTGACCTTAAGCCGATTGGTGTTCCTGAATCGCGGCATAAGGGCAGACTGGATGGAAAAGGCACGCTACGAGGGGAACAAATAATATGAATGGACGGACATTCTCTCACTGAAACACACTACACGGTTCTACAGAATTCCGCCTCGGTGGCTCCGTATATGGATGAACACAAGAATTTGCTACGCTCCAAACACCCGGAGCGGTCGGATGACTGGATTACACGTGAACAAACCTGGAGTTTCGCCAGCTGGTTGCAGACATGTACCATGCATGACGCCTCTATTGAAGATGACCTGTACTTGCTGTCCCAGTTACCATCTTCAAATATAATGACGTTCAAAGGGTACGAGATAAATGGTAATACATTTTACACGATCGCCCAAGATAAGAAGAGCACCAACCAAAACAGTGGTGTCCGCTTTGATGCAGAAACCAAGACGGGAAAGGAAACATATTATGGTTATATACAGGACATATGGGAACTTGACTATCGATGTGGTTTTAAGGTCCCTTTGTTTCGGTGCAAATGGGTCAATATGACACGAGGCGGGGTAACGGAAGACCCGCAGTACGGAATGACAATAGTGGATCTCAACAATCTTGCGTATGTAGACGAACCATTCGTCCTAGCCAATTATGTGGCACATGTTTTCTATGTGAAGGACATGTCTACCAAGCCGAGAAAAAGAAAAGATAAGGAAGCGAATGCATCGTACGATAAGCCAAAGCGGCACATAGTTCTTTCTGGGAAGAGAAACATCGTGGAGTGGATGACAAGACAGACATGTCAGGAGATTATGAAAAGTTTGATGAAATTGCTCCATTCACAGTGAATATTGACCCGAGCATCCAGTTAAATGATGAAGATTTTCCATGGCTACGGCGCAAAGGGACACACGCGAAGAAAAAGTTTCACACCCAAAGATCTGGGATGTGATCGGCTTCACTATCATCACTTTCTACTATGTTTCACACCTAGGAGGGAATCTCTGTAATAGTTAGGGTAGCTAGTTATGTGTTTTGGCATTTGAAACGCGAAGAAATTTTATGTGCAAGCAAATTCTTTCATGCATTTACTGATTTTTTCAGCTAAATGACCCTGAAATTGAAAAGCATTTCAAATGAACTCAGAAAAGGTTGAAAGTTGGCATGGTATCATAATTTCACCCACATAGCGTGTGCAGAAAAGTAGAGAGGGTTACCGCAAAAACCGGATGCACTTCGTGTACAAAATGGACAATCTCTTTCGAAGTATCAGGGTTTCGGATGAAAACTCATCCGTTACAAAGGCATTTCATTTTTTAAATAATCTAAGCATTACCAAATTGAATGTAATGATAAAACACACTAATATTAAACATAAGAAAAAAGAATCACTGAAAAATCTATTTTCAAAGTTAAGTTATTCACAAACTAGTGATTCACACAAATTTCAAATAATTCAAAATTTAAACTATTCAAATTTGTAAACTACCGGTACTAACAGAAAGTTTGTAATTTTTTGTACCTAAAGCAAAAATATTCACAAAGAAACTCTAAATACAGCAAAAAACAACTCAAAATAAATAAACAAAATAAATAAAGCAAAAAAATAAGAAAAAAGCCCACCTACTGCGCCACAGCGGCCTGCATACGACTAGAAAACCAACCTGTTGTTGGGCCAGGATGCAGGCCTGCAAAGACCCAGTAGGCCCACAAGGCAGCACAAAACATTTAGGCCCAGTAGGCCTGCTTTGGAGAGGAGCTCGAGGGAGCTACCGCACTGGGGCTTATAAACCAGTGCGGACGCCCCTCGGCTAGCGAGGTGGGACTAAACATGACGCACCGCACCTGCACCAGTGCACCCCCTTTAGTACCGGGTGGTGGCTCAAACCAGTACTAAAGGGGGGGGTCTTTAGTACCGGTGAGCCACCACCCGGTACTAAAGGGGGGGGTCTTTAGTACCGGTGGAGCCACCACCCGGTACTAAAGGGGTGTCGTTCTCGCCGCTTGGCCTGGCCAAAACAGACCTTTAGTACCGGTTGGTGGCTCCAACCGGTACTAAAGGTTGTTCTATATAAGAAAACACTTCAAAAAAATTGTCAGTTTCTCATCTCTCCCTCTACTTCTTTCTCCTCTGCCCCGTCGCCGCCGCCCCTCGTCGCCGCCCCCGTCACCGTCCCCGTCCCCATCGCCAAGCCCCGCCCCGTCCTCCCGTTGTCCCCGCCCGGCCCGTCCCCGTCCCCGTCGTCGCCGCCCCGTCCTCGTCGCCGCCCCCCATCGTCGCGCCTCGCCGGTGAGCTCCTGCCCCGGCCGCCATGTACCACACACACACACACACACACATTGTTATAGAAATGTTAGCAATATTTATGTTTTTTAGTTATAGAATTATTAAAAATGTTAGTTATATAGAAATGTTTTTTAGTTATAGAAATATTAGAAATGTTAGTTATATAGAAATATTAGAAATGTTAGTTATATAGAAATGTTAGTTATATTAGAAATGTTAGTTATATAGAAATGTTTTTTAGTTATAGAAATATTAGAAATGTTACTTTTAGTTATAGAAATATTAGAAATGTTAGTTTTAGTTATAAAATTTAGAATTTGCATATATGAAATCACAATCCATCATTTAAAAATATTACTTTACTTTTGCGGCATATAGTATTTGTTGTCGACGATGCCTGGCCCGCATCCTCACCGTCGACCCATTCGCGACGACGTCCTGCTTCAGAGGACCCATGTTCGGGACTGGGCTCCGCCGAGCTGGCACTGGGAGGTGCTACCTTTAGGGGCGCGACGTTTGGTGAGGAACCCGGCCCCGGGTCCCATCGTTGACCCCGATCTCCTTTGGTGGCGTTCGCGTGGGCCACTTTCGGTGCGGAGGGAGCCGGCCCCGCCGGAGGTGGTACGTCGCCATGTCAGGGAGGTGGACGAGCACGCCCATCGCTACATGGTTGCTATGGACGTCAGGTTCTCCAATACCTGGCGGGTTCTTTTGGGAGATCACCCGAGCTATGATCCAGTGATGGTTCCTTCTCTTTGGGTGTCCACCGCCCGCACCTCAGGAACCGCGATGGCCTAGATTACTCTGTAGTATTCGATCTTTATTAGCTTGCTAGCTAGCTAGCTAGTGATGTATTCGATATTATATCTATTATTCGAGACGATGTATTCGAGATTATATCTATTATTTAAGACGACGTATTCGAGATTATATTCGATGATGCTTATTATGTACTATGATTGATTCAGTTTTTCCTTATTAATTGATTGCATCCATGCATTGTAATTTGAATATATTTCTTTTGGATTAGTTAAATAAAACCTATGGCGGACAATACCGGCAGAGAGGGAGAAGAGGCCTTGTTCAATATCATACACAATCCTCGCGGGCCAGATGATGATCAGAATGAAGAAGATTATGACGGCTCTGAATATCTAAACAACACCGGGGAGGGTGATATGATATTCGATCGCGACGACCGAATTGATGAAGTCATGAACTATGAACATGACAAAGAAAATGTTGATCTTGAAACAACAAAGACCGGCGAGGTATATATATTTATATAAGCAGACATCTGGTGATCATCACATGTTTTAAATGACTTGAAGATATATTAACGAATCAATCTTTCTTCTTTCAGCCATCCGAATCGAGCAAATCTTCAGGCAACAGGAAACGAGGCCCGGAAAAAGTTGAAGGAGGGCGTAAAGTACAATATCAAGGCCATCAAACCTAATGGCGAACCATTAGCGCCTAAGAAGATTGCGGACAAGTTCATTCGTCAGTGCGGAGTTCTTGTGAAGGACCAACTCCCGATCTCCCTTCAAGAATGGAGAGAGCCAGCAAAGCCACGTCCAGGAGTTACTTTTGTCGACGATAGACAAAAACTTCTACGTTGGGAAACGCTCATGGAACATTTCACCCTACCAGATCATTTCACAGATGCAGATGTGGAGAAAGTCAAGGACGCTGCTCTTAGGAAGATGTCGGTTGCATTCAACAACCACAAGAATCGTGAATGGGACAAGTACGTCAAGGGAGGAAGGAAGACTCCAGTATTCGAGGGAACACTAGAGAAGCAAAGTGCTCATTGGGACGATTCCGTGAAATTCAAGGATTCAGAATTATCTAAGGAACGGTCGAGAATAAACAAGGCCAATGCTGCAAAAAAGGATAAGTTCCATAAGCTGAGGACAGGTGGCTATGCGGTGGGAATGCCTAAGTGGGATAAGTCTGAGAAAGAGATGGAGGATGCAGGTGTCACTCCAGAAACATTGAGCTGCCTCCCCCCCCCCCCCAGGTGCAGGACTTGGTTCTATGCGCATGAGGGGGAGTTGGACACGAAGACAGGCAAAGTTTCGAAGAAGGCATGTCTGGACGGAGCCGAAGATAAGCTACTTGTTGCAATAGAAGAGGCTCGACCGGGGGTGTTCCAGCCCAACAGAGAGAACGACGAGCTTAAGCGTGCCCTGGGAAATCCTGAACACCTGGGAAGAACACGAGGCAAGGGCGTTATTCCGTGGTATGAGGTGTTTTTGAACTGGAACGCCGACTACAGAACCCGTGCGAGAAAGAAGATTGCGGAGGAGAAGAAGAGGAAGATGGAGGAGGAGCAGAGGAAGCTGGACTATGAACGCCTTCAAGGCCTAGAATCAGCGCACGCGGACTTGGCAGTCAAATTCCAGCTGCAGCAGGAGCAGATCGACTCACTTAGCCAGCAAAGGGGGTCTCAGCAGCTGCAGCAGCTAGCGGATGATCCAGCATTGGATAGCACCGTCCCATCCATGCCGAGAAGCAGCGTGGGTTCCGCCCCGGGCGACGCATTGCTGGATAGCTACCCAGTGGATGACATCATGGAGAACACTAACTGCGAGCTACACTTCAAAATGAAGAACATATCCATGAAGGTGGCGGACGCCGTTGCTTTTACAAATCCCCCCGAGGCAACCTTCCATTGCTACCCGATTCCAGTGGGCTATGCTCGTGTCTTGGTTGATGAGGTGGTGGACCAATATTCGGGGCTAGAGCTTGACATTCTTGGAGGTGACGAGGAGCACACACTGGGAGAGGCCAACCATCGTATCATCCTATGGAGAAAGGATTGCATCATCTTTCGAAGGCCACCAACACCGAGTCATCCGACTCCTCGTCAAAGTCCGCCACCGAGTCAGCAGACTCCCGCTCCTCCAAGTCCACCAACGCGTCAGGCCACTCGTCCTCCTCCAAGTCTGGCAAAGCGTCAGGCCACTCCTCCTCCAAGTCCGGCACAACTTCAGGCCACTCCTCCTCCTCCAACTCAGCCACGTCAGCCGTCTTCGCCGCCTCAGCAATCACGGAAGAGAGCCGCCTCAGCTATGGTGTGTAGCGGTACAAGTTGAGGTAGTACTGGAGGTACAGGCGGAGGCAAGCGATTTCAATATGGTCCAAGAAGCCTCGCGCCTCTTCCATAGAGGCCTTACGACAAGTCCGAGGAGGAAAACGCAGCCATATCGATGGCCGAGGTGGAAGCCCATTTTGCACCGAAACCGCCACCGCCGCCAAGGGAGAAAGTGCATGAGGAAAAGATTGACCACTTCATTCGTATGGCTAGAGTACCAGCTCCCAAGCCTGTTGACACAGACTATGAGCGCCACCTCAGGAAGTTAAATCGAGCACGTCTACAGAAAGAGGCGAGCTCGAGCTCGAGCAAATCAGCTAGCAAAACATGCGGTAAAACCGTTCCCCAGCTGGGAGAACAGGCGGCACAATCAATCCCCCCGCTTGTTGTGCCAACAACACATGAGAGTATGCGCGCCCAATATTATTGTGGGCAAACCGTTAACGTTCTTGGGCTGGGCGATGTGGTAATAACCGAGGAGCATATTGAGCAGGCTAAAAGCCTCATGATCACTGTTGGACAACTCCTCGATATCGAGCCCATGTCTCCGGCTAGAGAGGAGGAAATAAAACGGAAATATGTCCGGGGCCAACCTTTGGTCGAGCCAGACGAGGTCAAGAAGCTCCCAACAAGAATGTATGAATTGCATCAATGGTACATGGACAATACCAAGATTTCCAATTGAGAGTCCCTCATGGTGAATGTCAAGAAGGATCATTACTACCATGAGAAAGCTGTGTCCGTTGAGTATTCAGAACTATTTCAGTTATACAATCAAGACGCACTCGACAAATCTATCGTCAGTTGCTATTGTCCGCAAGTGATTTCTTTCTGTAATTTAAGTCTCAAGCTAGCTCTAGTGATCATTTTGATCAATCATTACCTGTAATTATCCTCACTATATTCTTTTTTGTGGTATTATGCAGGATGAAGATTTATGAAATGAAAAAAGGTGGACGCTATGGCATTGGGTTCGTTGACCCAAATACCATTAATGAATACATATGGAAATTAGATCCATATTACGAAAAAAGTGTAGAGGAAAGCATGCTAGAGTTCTTCAAGCGCCTCAAATACAATGAAGATATACTACTTCCTTACAACTTCGAGTGAGTCACACTGTCTTGTACTACAAATTCTGTTTTTGCCTACTAGCTAGCTACATGTTTTTGCTTACATATACCCGCTTAATTAAGACATGCAAACGTGTGTGCATGAAGATTTCACTGGATCTTGTTAATCATTAAAGTTTATGAAGGAACAGTTGAAGTACTAGACTCACTACTTAAGAAACCAACTGACTACACCATCGTGAAGGGGATTGTGACGCCCGGATAGTTACGCTATAGTAACCCTCCGCTAATGATGCCATGTCACCTCGATTACTGTGGCTAATCTCGCGTTAGTTCGAAACCGATTCAAATTCAAATTAAAAATCAGGCGAATGGCAAAAGTTTTCAAACAATGAAACTAAAATGACCGGGTCATGCCAGATAATGCATAGGTGATTATGGTGGTGAAACCAAACTTTTATGAAATGCTTAACTACACTATAATGATTTAAATAGTAGCAAAACTAATTATTTAAATGCCTTTACTAATTAATAAAATATCAAACTAAATTATTTGGGGACTAGAGTTTTCGTGGCAGTGGACTAAATTGAAATACCAAATTATATGCCAAGTATATATTTTACAAAAACTAAAACAATAGGAAACAAAGATAAAACATAATAAAATAAAATAAAACAAAACAAAACAAGAAATAATAAGAAAAAGAAAAGAAACACCCCCATGTTGGGCCAACCGGCCCAGCCGCCCCCTCTCTGGCCTACTTAGGCCCCTGCACTCCCACCGAAACCTAACTACCACACGCACTCCCCCCCCCACTCCCTCGCTCCCCCACTCCCCGATCCCCTCTGGATCGGGGCAACAACTGCCCCGCTGCCCCGGCGACGCCAGGCGCTCGCTGGACCTCGCCGGCGCCGCCCCATCATCTCTTCCCCGCCGGACCCCCTCGAGCTACGTCGCCACCAACACGACGCCGCCTTGCCGGAACGCGCCCTCGCCGGACCGCTCCGTCGTCGCCCCCTCGACCTCTCCCTCACCGGCCCCATCGAGCCTCGCCGCCCCTGGTCTCTACATCGCTGGTGAGGCCGGCTCCCTCTTCACCCTTGTTCCAGTCGCCGTAGCCGCCGCATCAGAGCTCTGCTCCTGCGCCCGCGTCGTTCGTCGTGGCCTCGTCTCCGCTGCGCCACTCGCCGTCGCCCGCGGCTGCAACCGTGCCGAGGCCACGCCTGCCTCCGCGCCGAGGCCGCGCCTGCCTCCGCCCTCGCAGCTCCAGCCGCGCACCCCACTCCCCTTCCCATGCGCCTCGCTGCTCGCCGAAGGACACCGGCCAGCGCCCCGCCTCCGTCGTCGCCTCCCTCCCGTGTTGTGGCCATCCCCGGCTCCTGCCGCGCCGCGCCGCCCCCCTTACATCCCACTGTGCGCGCCCGTTCGGCAGTGCCTTCCGCCGCGGCGCCCCTCACTGCCGGCCGTCGCTGGCCGCATAGCCTAGCGCGCCTCGCCCCCTTGCCCGCGCTCATCGAGGCTCCGCCTGCTGCCTTCCTCCGCCGGAGCCACCACGCTCGCTGGCCCGTCGCTCACCGTGCCGCCCCCCTTGGTGCTGCTGCTCAAGCAGTGGCCGCGGCCATAGCCACCGCCGGCGCCGGACCCCGGTAGCCCGTGGCTGCGCCATTTGGGCAGCGCCCAACGCCCAGCGCCCGGCGTGCCTCGCCGCCGCGCCTGAGGTCTGTGGTCGGGCGCCCACACGCCCTTCGCCCGTTACGCCCGATCCGCTTAGGCCCCAGGGGCCACTGGACAACGGGCCCCACGCCCAGAACAAAATAAAAAAATGTGTTATAAAAAATAAACAATAATTAAATTAATTAATTAAAGAATTAATTAACTTAATTAATCCTAATTTAATTAACCTAATTAACTAGTGTTAATTAACAGAATAGCCAATGACAGGTGGGCCTGCTGTCCAGTTTGACCAAGTCAAACTGCTGACTGGACTAGCCTAGTCATTGATAGGAGGGTCCCACTAGACCCCTTTGACCAGTCAACGGTCCCAGTTGACTGATGACTGGGAAGTCAACTGGACCCCACCTGTCAGCCCCTTTAGTACATTGTTGTGTACAAGCTGTGGGTACACTTAGCAATTTCACCTTTAATTTTGAAATTATAAATAAATTCAGAAAATTTTAGAAATTGTTTAAAACTTTGAAAAATCATATAAGATAAACCGTAGCTCGGATGAAAAAACTTCCTACATGAAAGTTGCTCAGAACGACGAGACGAATCCGGATACGCAACCCGTTCGTCTGCCACACATCCCTAACTTATCGAACTCACAACTTTCCCCCTCCGGTTAATCCATCCGAAAACACGAAACACCGGGAATCCTTTCCCGGATGTTTCCCCCTTTCCTGGTATCACCTAGTACTGCGTTAGGGCACACCTAGCACTGCGTATTGCTATGTTATGCCTTGTGTTGCTTTGGTTGCTTTGTTATTTATTGTGTTCCCCCTCCGTCACTTTTTTCCGGTAGACCCCGAGACTGCCGGCGACCCCCCAGTTCGACTACGGTGTGGACGACCCCTCTCTCTTGCCAGAGCAACCAGGCAAGCCCCCCCTTTGATCACTAGATATCGCCTACTCTTCTCTCTACTTCTTGCATTAGAGTAGTGTAACATGTTACTGCTTTTCGTTATCCTATCCTGATGCATAGCCTGTCCTTGCTACTACTGTTGTTACCTTTACCTGCAACCCTACATGCCTAGTATAGGATGCTAGTTTTCCATCAGTGGCCCTACATTCTTGTCCGTCTGCCATGCTATATTATCGGGTCGTGATCACTCGGGAGGTGATCACGGGTATATACTTATACATAATATATGATACTTCTGATGAGTAAAGACGGGTCGACTCGTAGGAGTACCCACGAGTGATTCACGGATTGGGTCCGAAAGGACGTTCGTCCTGACGGCCCTCTGAGTGGATCTTTGTGGCGAAGCGACAGGGCAGGTTGAGACCACCTAGGAGAGAGGTGGGCCTGGCCCTGGTCGGCGTTCGCGGTTATTTCAAGATAACACATTTAACGAGATCTTGGTATTTGATCTGAGTCTGGCTAGTGGCCTATACGCACTAACCATCTACGCGGGGACAGTTATGGGCACTCGACATCGTGGTATCAGCCGAAGCCTTCGTGATGTCAGCGACTGAGCGGCGCGTGCCGGATTGGACCATAAGCCTGCTCTTGTATTAAGGGGGCTAGTTCTGCTTCCGGCCGCCCTCGCAACGTGCAGGTGTGCAATGGGCGATGGGCCCAGACCCCTGCGCCATAGGATTTAGACCGGCGTGCTGACGTCTCTGTTGTGTCTAGGTAGGGCTACGACGTGTTGATCTTCCAAGGCCAGGCATGACCCAGAAAAGTGTGTCCGGCCAAATGGGATCGAGCGTGTTGGGTTATGTGGTGCACCCCTGCAGGGAAGTTAATCTATTTGAATAGCTGTGATCTTCGGTAACAGGACGACTTGGAGTTGTACCTTGACCTTATGACAACTAAAAACGGATAATTAATAAAACACACCCTTCCAAGTGCCAGATACAACCGGTGGTCGCTCTCTAACAGGGCGACGAGTGGAGGATCATCGGTTAGGTTTATGCTATGCGATGCTACTTGGTGAACTTACCATCTACTCTCTTCTCCTGCTGCAAGGTGGATGTTACCAGAAGCGTAGTCTTTGATAGGACTAGCTATCCCCCTCTTATTCCGGCATTCTGCAGTCCAGTCCACATATGATACCCTTATTCTAGTTGATACCGATGCATACATATCTAGTGTAGCTCCTTGCTTGTGAGTACTTTGGATGATTACTCACGGTTGCTTTACTCCCCCTTTTCCCACTTCCTATACCCGATTGCTACGACCAGACGTTGGAGCCCAGGAGCCAGACGCCACCGTCGACGACGACTACTACTACTCGGGAGGTGCCTACTACTACGTACAGCCCGCTGACGACGACCAGGAGTAGTTTAGGAGGATCCCAGGCAGGTGGCCTGCGCCTCTTTTGATCTGTATCCCAGTTTGTGCTAGCCTTCTTAAGGCAAACTTGTTTAACTTATGTCTGTACTCAGATATTGTTACTTCCGCTGACTCGTCTATGATCGAGCTCTTATATTCAAGCCCTCGAGGCCCCTGGCTTGTAATATGATGCTTGTATGACTTATTTTATTTGTAGAGTTGTGTTGTGAAATCTTCCCGTGAGTCCCTGATCTTGATCGTACATGTTTGCGTGTATGATTAGTGTACGATTGAATCGGGGGCCTCACAAGTTGGTATCAGAGCCGACTGCCTGTAGGAATCCCCCTTTCACACTCCTTGGCCGAAGTCGAGTCTAGACATTACAAAAACTTTTACTAACATGGTTGTGTGCCTTACGGGCCCACGTCGCCATCTGGGTGGTATTAGGATCTTTTACTCCTCGTCTATATTCTAGGACTCTGATGTCTCTCCTATTCGGGTTAAATGATTTTGCTAAAAAGACTAACTTTAGGTTCTCGAAAATACTTTTTCTCGGAGAGCCCCTCACTCCAGATGATCGCTTGCTGCACCAGAAGATTCAGAAGATACTCTCCGACGTTTTCCCGAGACCCTTGTGCCCACCGACTTTACAATCCCCTACCATCGATATACCCTTATGGATAACTACCTACAATTGTCGTTCATACCTTCATCCTCAGTTGCTCTTGTTATTACAAGATGCCCTAAATTGCTCTCCGTTGTTCCAAAATGCCTTTACGCTTACTACCTTGCAGTTCTTTACCACATGAATACCCCTATTGAAAATTCCTTGCACTTAATGAGTATCTGTTCATCCCCAGTTGTTTGTATGCTTCATAAGATACTCTGAAATGCTATCCGACCTTCTGAGCCTCCTCTTAAAACTATTGCTCTGCAAATACTTGTATGCTCACATTATGGATGCTCCCATATCACTGGCAATATTCACTAGTATCTTTTGACACCGTCATTTTGATCCTATTGATTCAACATGTGTGCGAATGCACACAATCATCAATCAACCCTTATAAATTATCTTTTCGGCTCAGATATCATTTTGAACATGAGCTGATTCTCGACCAAACTATTTGTCATCAATTGTGCCTCTGGTCTATCCAACTTATCCGTCCTTGATCAGAGTGTCTACTTCTAATCCTTCATTTTGGAAACCGTAATTTATTTCTATTTAAGCATCAGACTAATCAGGTGATTCTTGAATCCGATGCCTCTGCACTCTTTCTTCCTCTGAGTGAGTACCGATACTCATATTGGCTCCGTTGTGGATCGCCCGATCCATTGCTAGATTGTTATCCGACAGTGTCCTTCATATTCAATCACCTTGTGAGTTCTTCCCCTGATACATAATGCCTTTGGTAAATTGTATCCTCTGCTTGGCCAACCATGCTCTGCTTTCGAGCTTGTGTAGTTACTTTTGAAACTTGTGGTATATGTTACTAAGATGCCCAACGGGTTGAACCCATTCCTTCCCCTAATCCGTGAGAACCCAGAAGTTTTCACGGGTCATACTCCTATGGTAATTCACCAGGTAGGTTTTGTCACTGAAATCATGTTTATCTAGAGCATTGAATGAAAGGCTATGCATTGAAGAAGTGGGAGTCGACCTTGAACTTTGTGTTCATGCCCATGGGCATGATGTAGATCTTATCATTAAAGCTTCTCTTAAATTAAATTTTTCCCTTGGTATAAGTTCTTATATCTGGGATACGGCCTTTTGCAATCGTGGTTTAGACCATATGTTCTTCTTTGATCCCATTTCTCGGGCAAGTTTAAACACTTGTCTTCTATGGATCAATATAGCAGTCCAACCTTTACTTTGATATTTCATCGAGTACTACACCCTGGTTTCTCGAGATTAACACGGAACTGCATAATTTCTTATGAGTTCTCCATCAGGTACTGCATTCTCACTGATTCCAAAAAAAATTTCACGGGCTCTGAGTCATTAAACACTCAAAGACACCGATAACTGAATCGAGTCTGCACCGCAATTAAACAACTCTTGGTAACCTTCAGTTCATTCCTAGCCTGCTCGGCTATATCATTATCATGCTGATTTTAACTATGCTACCCGGTCCTTAATCCGGAGCACCACTTTCGATGATGAGCAAAGCTTACGTCGATCTTCCTCGTCATGTCATTTAGCCTTGAACAACAAGCTTGAATTTCGAGTTTGTGTCGTACTCTTGGTTCCAATAACCTTTCGCTTCATCATTCCTTTGACTTGATGCCATCGTGGTTCGATTGCTTCCTCATGGAGCCTCTCGACAAAATTTGTTGTGAGCATCATCAACATTTTAACTCCTTCCAGGAAATCAATTGAATTCATGATGAGAAATACCATCTTTGCCCTCGATGATTTGTTTTATCATCGACCACTTTATTGCCTTCCGTTCAACACATACTTGTTCGTGTTTTGTGTTATACCTTGAGATCCTTGCTAACCAACAATTGTTCTCCTTTACCTTGGAGTATTACCATCTTTTTATGTCAAGAATGTCGTGAGAATTTCACCACCACTGAAGAATTCTTGATATAGGTGATACTTCTTGCCATATCCGTTCATTCCTTGGCCAGGAGTTCAAAACTTCTAGCAACCCTATTGCTTTGAAGTTAATGGTCGATAATTCATTCTTAGACTATTGATTATTGAATCACCATTCTGACATTGGTCGTGCGACCCAACCCATAATTCGGGCCCACCTTACAACCAATGTTTAATTGTGTATGTTTTCCTCGAGCATACTTCATTATATTATTTGATCTGACAAATGTTATCTCCCTATCCACATAATTGTGGAGATGCATCCTTTTGGATACCTCGTTGAATTATTGCTGAGTCCATCAACCACTTCCTCATCCTCCCCTTGGCTTAATGATGAACCCTTGATCGGGACTCGCTTTCATAGTTCATTTCCCAAGAGTCATATAATGTCATCTCGTCAATTGTGTTGCACCTCTTCTTCTCAGGCACCCCGAGTCTGAGATATCCTAACACCAATCAGATATGAATCCCGGTCAGATATGATGGTTGGGACATATCTCCAAGAGTTATAACACTGATCCTTATATATTGGTAAGGTGATGTCATGCCCATCACACCTGGCCGGAGGACTTGTGGTTATAGTTTCCATTTTAGTAAGGTTATCCTTTATTCCATGAGAAAATAGTAAGACTTATTCTATAAGTTGTTCCTGATGGATCCTTTGTGTATCCATAGCCTAATCCTTACCTGATGACCATGTCAATGCTATCTCGAAGCCTGTCTGTGGTACTCCGATTTTCAACAAGAACATTTGAAGCCAATGCTAAATGTTTCTTGCTCAATTATCCAAACACCGTTGTATGGGTAATGTCATGAAATTTCTCTCCCCTTACCTAAGGGGTTTTCTCCATGATATCCTGCCACGGATATCATGCTCTGCTTGTCCTTGGGAAGGATATATCCCTGAATTATGTGTTTAAAACACATTTTCCTTTCCATTCTTCTGTTTAAACCTGATAATTGCATTTTCCTTTCCATTGTCTTGCTAAGCTTTCTTGTAATCTGACTTAACTGTGCAGTGATAATTCCCTTAGTAAGCACCTCATTGTACAACTCTGATAGTGAGACCCTGTTACTATTGTTGATGACATTCCGGTAACCACCGGTGGATGAGAACTTTGCCTATTGGTCCGCCTCGTTTCAACGAGCAGGAAAATCGTTCTCTTCATCCCTCGCCCTTGGTACCGATGTTGTTGCTGACATAACTGGCAGGTTATTATCTGACGTGCCTTGCTATCATAACCGTGCAAGATGTCATCGCTCTTTCTACTTTTATCCCACATGGTGGGCCCATAACCCACAGCTCCACAGGATCGAAACCTGACTCTCCTGTACATCCCCTGTTCCCAAATATATTCCTCGCGTTTGACTTCGTATGTAATTCACGGGCCACCTACCTAGTGATCTATTGTAGTATCAAACACAAAACTTGTTCCCATTGCTCTGGACCCCCTTTTACACTTTGTTTCGGGCTTCAAACGATTGCCTACCAGCTTGAAACTTCTCATGGTACCATCTTACTTTTCTCTCGATATTTTCTTAAGTTTCAGTTTGAGAGTTACCTTCTGCCACCTTCCCCGATGTTAGCTACCATATGGTCAACCTTGCAGAGGTTCGTTCTCCCATAATAACTACGCCTTATTCTACCGTAAGTACGATGGAGTTCCCGAAAAAAGGATGTCGACTTCATCATGATGACCTGAAGCAGAGAAATGAAGACATCATCGTAGTGGATCTACCTCTTCGAGAAGAGCAACCAAGACTGAGAAGATTCGTTAGGATTTCATAACCAGACCTTTCCCCCTTATTCCACCTCTTAAATCTCGGGACAAGATTTCTTGTAGTGGAGGAGAATTGTGACGCCCGGATAGTTACGCTATAGTAACCCTCCGCTAATGATGCCACGTCACCTCGATTACTGTGGCTAATCTCGCGTTAGTTCGAAACCGATTCGAATTCAAATTAAAAATCAGGCAAATGGCAAAAGTTTTCAAACAATGAAACTAAAATGTCCGGGTCATGCCAGATAATGCATAGGTGATTATGGTGGTGAAACCAAACTTTTATGAAATGCTTAACTACACTATAATGATTTAAATAGTAGCAAAACTAATTATTTAAATGCCTTTACTAATTAATAAAATATCAAACTAAATTATTTGGCGACTAGAGTTTTTGTGGCAGTGGACTAAATTGAAATACCAAATTAGATGCCAAGTATATATTTTACAAAAACTAAAACAATAGGAAACAACGATAAAACATAATAAAAGAAAAGAAAACAAAACAAAACAAGAAATAATAAGAAAAAGAAAAGAAACACCCCATGTTGGGCCAACCGGCCCAGCCGCCCCCTCTCTGGCCTACTTAGGCCCCTGCACTCCCACCGAACCCTAACTACCACACGCACTCCCCCATTCCCCGATCCCCTCTGGATCGGGGCAACAACCGCCCCGCCGCCCCGGCGACGCTAGGCGCTCGCTGGACCTCGCCAGCACCGCCCCATCATCTCTTCCCCGATGGACCCCCTCGAGCTACATCGCCACCAACACGACGCCGCCTTGCCGGAACGCGCCCTCGCCGGACCGCTCCGCCGTCGCCCCCTCGACCTCTCCCTCACCGGCCCCATCGAGCCTCGCCGCCCCTGGTCTCTACATCGCTGGTGAGGCCGGCTCCCTCTTCACCCTCGTTCCAGTCGCCGTAGCCGCCGCATCAGAGCTCTGCTCCTGCGCCCGCGCCATTCGTCGTGGCCTCGTCGCCGCTGCGCCACTCGCCGTCGCCCGCAGCTGCAACCGCGCCGAGGCCGCGCCTGCCTCCGCCCTCGCAGCTCCAGCCGTGCACCCCACTTCCCTTCCCATGCGCCTTGCTGCTCGCCGAAGGACACCGGCCAGCGCCCCGCCTCCGTCGTCGCCTCCCTCCCGCGCTGTGGCCATCCCCGGCTCCTGCTGCGCCGCGCCGCCCCCCTTGCATCCCGCTGCGCGCGCCCGTTCGACAGTACCTTCCGCCGTGGCGCCCCTCACCGTCGGCCGTCGCTGGCCGCACAGCCTAGCGCGCCTCGCCCCCTTGCCCGCGCTCGTCGGGGCTCCGCCTGCTGCCTTCCTCTGCCGGAGCCACCACGCTCGCTGGCCCGCCGCTCACCGTGCCGCCCCCCTTGGTGCTGCTGCTCAAGCAGTGGCCGCAGCCATAGCCGTCGCCGGCGCCGGACCCCGGTAGCCCGTGGCTGCGCCATTTGGGCAGCGCCCAACGCCCGGCGCCCGGCGTGCCTCGCAGCCGCGCCTGTGGTCTGTAGCCGGGCGCCCACACGCCCTTCGCCCGTTACGCCCGATCCACTTAGGCCCCAGGGGCCACTGGACAACGGGCCCCACGCCCAGAACAAAATAAAAAATGTGTTATAAAAAATAAACAATAATTAATTAATTAATTAATTAATTAACTTAATTAATCCTAATTTAATTAACCTAATTAACTACTTAACCTAATTAACTACTGTTAATTAGCAGAATAGACAATGACAAGTGGGCCTGCTGTCCAGTTTGACCAAGTCAAACTGCTGACTGGACTAGCCTAGTCATTGACAGAAGGGTCCCACTACACCCCTTTGACCAGTCAACGGTCCTAGTTGACTGATGACTGGGAAGTCAACTGGACCCCACCTGTCAGCCCCTTTAGTACATTGTTGTGTACAAGTTGTGGGTACACTTAGCAATTTCACCTTTAATTTTGAAATAATAAATAAATTCAGAAAATTTTAGAAATTGTTTAAAACTTTGAAAAATCATATAAAATAAACCGTAGCTCGGATGAAAAAACTTTCTACATGAAAGTTGCTCAGAATGACGAGACGAATCCGGATGCGCAACCCGTTCGTCCGCCACACATCCCTAACCTATCGAACTCGCAACTTTCCCCCTTCGGTTCATCCATCCGAAAACACGAAACACCGGGAATCCTTTCCCGGATGTTTCCCCCTTTCCCGGTATCACCTAGTACTGCGTTAGGGCACACCTAGCACCGCGTATTGCTATGTTATGCCTTGTGTTGCTTTGGTTGCTTTGTTATTTATTGTGTTCCCCCTCCGTCACTTCTTTCCGGTAGACCCCGAGACTGCCGGCGACCCCCAGTTCGACTACGGTGTTGACGACCCCTCTCTCTTGCCAGAGTAACCAGGCAAGCCCCCCCTTTGATCACCAGATATCGCCTACTCTTCTCTCTACTTCTTGCATTAGAGTAGTGTAACATGTTACTGCTTTTCGTTATCCTATCCTGATGCATAGCCTGTCCTTGCTACTACTGTTGTTACCTTTACCTGCAATCCTACATGCCTAGTATAGGATGCTAGTTTTCCATCAGTGGCCCTACATTCTTGTCCGTCTGCCATGCTATACTATCGGGCCGTGATCACTCAGGAGGTGATCACGGGTATATACTTATACATAATATATGATACTTGTGATGACTAAAGACGGGTCGGCTCGTAGGAGTACCCACGAGTGATTCACGGATTGAGTCCGAAAGGACGTTCGTCCCGACGGCCCTCTGAGTGGATCTTTGTGGCGAAGCGACAAGGCAGGTTGAGACCACCTAGGAGAGAGGTGGGCCTGGCCCTGGTCGGCGTTCACGGTTATTTCAAGATAACACGTTTAACGAGATCTTGGTATTTGATCTGAGTCTGGCTACTGGCCTATACGCACTAACCATCTACACGGGGACAGTTATGGGCACTCGATGTCGTGGTATCAGCCGAAGCCTTCGTGACGTCAGCGACTAAGCGGCGCGCGCCGGATTGGACCGTAAGCCTGCTCTTGTATTAAGGGGGCTAGTTCTGCTTCCGGCCGCCCTCGCAACGTGCAGGTGTGCAATGGGCGATGGGCCCAGACCCCTGCGCCATAGGATTTAGACCGGCGTGCTGACGTCTCTGTTGTGTTTAGGTAGGGCTGCGACGTGTTGATCTTCCGAGGCCGGGCATGACCCAGAAAAGTGTGTCCGACCAAATGGGATCGAGCGTGTTGGGTTATGTGGTGCACCCGTGCAGGGAAGTTAATCTATTCGAATAGCCGTGATCTTCTGTAACAGGACGACTTGGAGTTGTACCTTGACCTTATGATAACTAAAACCGGATATTTAATAAAACACACCCTTCCAAGTGTCAGATACAACCGGTGGTCGCTCTCTCACAGGGCGATGAGGGGAGGATCATCGGTTAGGTTTATGCTATACGATTCTACTTGGTGAACTTACCATCTACTCTCTTCTCCTGCTGCAAGATGGATGTTACCAGAAGCGTAGTCTTCAATAGGACTAGCTATCCCCCTCTTATTCCGGCATTCTGCAGTCCAGTCCACATATGATACCCTTATTCCAGTTGATACCAATGCATACATATGTAGTGTAGGTCCTTGCTTGCGAGTACTTTGGATGTGTACTCACGGTTGCTTTACTCCCCCTTTTCCCCCTTCCTATACCCGATTGTTGCAACCAGACGTTGGAGCCCAAGAACCGGACGCCACCGTCGACGACGACTACTACTACTCGGGAGGTGCCTACTACTACGTACAGCCCGCTGACGACGACCAGGAGTAGTTTAGGAGGATCCCAGGCAGGAGGTCTGCGCCTCTTTCGATCTGTATCCCAGTTTGTGCTAGCCTTCTTAAGGCAAACTTGTTTAACTTATGTCTGTACTCAGATATTGTTGCTTCCGCTGACTCGTCTATGATCGAGCTCTTGTATTCGAGCCCTCGAGGCCCCTGGCTTGTAATATGATGCTTGTATGACTTATTTTATTTGTAGAGTTGTGTTGTGATATCTTCCCGTGAGTCCCTGATCTTGATCGTACACGTTTGCGTGTATGATTAGTGTACGATTGAATCGGGGGCATCACAGGGATAGTCAACAGGTAATTTCAATAATTATTAACTATATCTCGGCCTATTTAATTAGTTCGTCATTTCCTGATAACAACTATTTCATAACTAATTTATTCATTTTCTTTGTCGGCATGCAGGGCTTGGGCAAAGTTCATCGGCGTCACTCCAGGCCAATGGAAACAAAATCTGAAATGGTATCGACTCATGGTAAGTAATTAAGTAGTACTAGCTAGCTGCCATCTCTTTAATTATCATGCTTGATTAATTATTATCTGATCAAATTACATTCTCATAAAGGCCCTGAAGCAGGCGCCGGGGAATAATCTGTGTGCATACTACGTTTGCGAGAACATTCGCATGATGACGTCCGAAAGGAGCAGATCTCAAAGACCGGAGTGGGTACGTTTGTTAGAACACTATTCACAATTTTACACCATTATTAATATCTAGTCACACAACTAATACACATGTATATTGATCTCCTTCTTAACAGTTCAAAGAGGTGCGGGAGAAACTCCTACCAGAGGACCGCATAGAAGCAATTCAAAAGGAAATAGCGGGATTTTTGCTCGACCAGGTCATAGATCCCAAAGGAGAATACTTTTACCCGCTATCACCCCCATGAACTACTTCCAATTGTTATCGTGTTCCGAAGGCACCAATTAGGCTAATGCCACTGGCTTCGAAGGCACCAATTAGAAGAAATTGTATATAGCTAGCTAATTGTGTGTGTATATATATATATTCGATGATATATATATATATATAGATGATCAGTTCTACTAGAAATTCTATTTATATATATGCATAACGTGTACAATATGTAGTATCGTAAAATACCAACAAACGAAAAAGAATTAAATGAAAAACACAAAATTAAATGAAAAAGAAATCATAAACCCAAAAACGTGTCACCAACCGGTACTAAAGGGCTCCCTGCCCCCGGAGCTGGCTCGTGCCACGTGGTTGCCCTTTAGCATCGGTTCATGCTGAACCGGTACTAAAGAGGGGGGGCCTTTAGTGCCCACACTTTAGTGTCGATTACCGAACCGGCACTAAAGGGCCTTACGAACCGGTGCTATTGCCCGGTTCTGCACTAGTGTAATCATGGAACTGCTCCATGGCTTACAGCTCACTACCAGCATCAGTTGCGCCAAATTTGACTTCGAGCGCATCCCACAAGTTTTTGGCAACACCTATATGAATATAGGTGTTAACCAACTTGTCTCCAATCACACTCAGAACTGCTCCCAGAAAGATTGTGGTTGCCTCCCTAAACGCCTTCTCCTGTTCAGGAGCAATCGTTTCTGTGAGGGACACACCACCAACCCAGAACACGTTCATCGTTGTGAGCCACAAGGTGGTCCTAGTCTGCAATGCTTAAAATGCATCTCGGTAAACTTTTCCGGTTTCAGAGTAGCAGCAAAGCCTTGAATCGAAAAGTGCCTAAAATAAGGTTTTTGGATTGTTGGAAATATTAGCACTTTTTCGATTAGACTTATCCACAAGTAAACAGTAAGCATGGCATAAAAGGTATGCATCTCATAGTGATACCTAAGCATACTAGCACGTACAGAATATAGAATCGAACCATCTATGAGCAGCACATATACGGCTAGCATAAGTACGAGTAAACGAATAAGCTTCGGCTCGGCTCATTCCCGCAACGCGCGCGCGCGTCGTGACGAGGCGGGCGGCGGAAGAGGAGGAGCGTGCGTGTACCACTCCTCTTCCCAAGCTCCCAATGGCAAGTGGTAGAGCAGCCCTTATAAAGGGTTCTCAACTCTTCTCAAATAGCAAGGTGGGACTAAACTTCCCACCACCTGCCATCTCATACATGGACCTCAAGATTAACCAGTGATTAGTGTCTTATATGGGCCTAAGTCCATCCATAATCCAATAGATACTGCTCACAAAAGAAGCCAAGTGAAAATAAAAAATACAAGTCTCAAAGCCGCATCCGGCTTAACGAGGATCCACTAAGGGCCAATCCTATGCAGTGATCGCCATCCAAACCGGTTGAAGAAAACCCGAGCTGCCATCTCCCATCAGTTGCACCCAGTAGCCAGCTGCTCCCTGAAGGCCGTAGGAGTGAGTAATGATCAAGTACGGATCCATGCCATAGCCCGGAATATAACCTGCAAGAAATTAGTCATAGGTTTTCTGTTAAAAATTATATCATTCCTACAGTTCCATATAGTCCAAATAAGTGCGCATATTCCAATCCGAATATTACGCGTGAAATGTACATTCACTCCATCAAGCCATGTCCCAAACAACGTCTCTATGCTATTAGACTATGAGACAGACGTCAACCCCATGTGCATACATGCATGTAACCTGGAATCAAATGGAAATACAACTGCGGCTGCTCGTAGTGTCTGTTGGAGCCGCCGGCATGTATATGTATATATACACACATTTTTATATATGTACGTACTTACGCGCGTACATGGACAACTCTGCAACTACTGGACCTTGAACGAACACAAAATTTATACTTGCATTGACATATCGAATAACCAACTTGGAGAAAAACAATCATCACGGATGCTAGAATGACAGCCGGACATCGATGGTTTTTTATACTTCTTGGGGTCAGCGGGGTCTTGTATATTTAAGACAACCAACTATAACCAACATGAATGTTGTTCTTAAGTTATGACATTCTAGTCGATGCAAAGAAAATTCTTGTGGAGATCTAGGCCGATGTTGATCTTGTGGAGATAGAAGTTGTGCATTCGATCTCTGGGGAGAAGTTTCTTCTTCGTTTTGACATGGCGATGATTATTCGCCGCGCCGTTCCCGGGGAGTCTCCACCCACACCGTCATCAGCCCTCCCTCTCCATCGCCTCCCTCTACCGCCGTCGTCGTTGATGACGCCGCGGGGCGAGGCCCCTGTGGTGAGGCGACGGCAGCGCTGTCCTGGGCAGCGGCGTCCATCTCCCTCCTCCTCCAACGGCAGTGCACAGCGGGTTGGCGGTGGCCAGAAGATCTCCGGCGGCCGTTTGGCGGATGAGATTTGGCTGCGATGAGATCTGATCTAGGCCCAAGGGGTTTAGATCGAGGTTCGCTGCGGCTGCGCCTCGTCTCCACAACGGCAAGAGGAGATCCCCCCTGGGTAATCTTCGCGGCACGAGGACGTCTGGATCTCTTGGCCCGGGCATGGTGGTGGTGGCTGCCTTCTCCATCGAAGGCGGTTGGCCAGGCTGGTAGTGACGAATCTTGGATCTCACTATTAGCACCGGTGGCGAGTTGGGGAGACCTAGTCGCCGGTGAAAACTGAGCCGATTTCGGTCATAGCGGGCGATGGCGGCGTCTACATCGTTACCTTGATGAAGGCATCGTCAAACAACTGTCGTCAATCTGCTCATGTTGCTCCAGGAGAAATCCTAAGATCTTCGGATCGGACAATGGCGGCGCTGCGGTGTCGTGTTCCCTATTGGAGGCATCGTTTGTGGAGTGGCGCCGGATGGAAGAGGCGTGAGGTGGCGTCGCGTGCCTTCTCTCGCGTCGACGACGGCGGGTCTCGGCGGCATGGAGCAGCGGGGTCTCGTCGGTGGGCATTGTTAGAATTAGAGATAGATTGTAATCTCAACTGTTTATCCTCTCTCTCTCTCTCATAACAACCTTGGTCTCTATCTCCTTGTACCGAACCCGTATCCTAGCGATCGGGCAAAACCTTGGACGCCACAGCAAGGGCTCTTCTTGTCCTCAATCAATATAAACCCACGCGACTCTATACGGAGAGTAGGAACGCTTCCATCTGACATGGTATACAGAGCCATCCTCTTTCCATCTATCTAGCCAAAGCTCCATCGATCTCCAAAAATCAGATCGCCATGTCCTCCTCGGCTCCCGTCGCCCTCAACCTTGGTGCGCCACCTGCCAAGAAGCTTACCAAGGGGAACTTTCTCCTATGGAAGGCTCAAGTGATGCCGGCCTTGCGAGGAGCGCAGGTCACCGGCCTCCTAGATGGAACCGACGCAGCGCCCCCGAAGACGGAGGAGCAGCAGCAGTCGGACAAGACGACGGTCACGGTGCCCAATCCCCTCTATGCGCCATGGCTGTCCAAAGATCAGCAAGTTCTCAGCTATCTCCTGAACTCTCTGTCGAAGGAAATCCTCGCCCAAGTTGTGAGTAAAGAAAATACCTTTGATTTATGGACTACTATCATCACTATGTTTGCCTCGCAGTCTCAATCTCGAATCACGAATTTGAGAATTGCTATCACCACCACCAAGAAGGGCTCCATGTCAAGCACCTCCTACATCGCCCGGATGAAAAATCTAGGGGATGAACTTGCTGCAGCAGGCCGGCCTGTCTCCGATCCAGAGATGGT
Organism: Triticum aestivum; assembly: GCF_018294505.1. Taxonomy (NCBI): domain Eukaryota; kingdom Viridiplantae; phylum Streptophyta; class Magnoliopsida; order Poales; family Poaceae; genus Triticum; species Triticum aestivum. The sequence continues at coordinate 589,779,954 of NC_057800.1, forward strand.
GGATTATGTCCTTGCCGGCCTCGATCGGGACTATGATCCGGTCGTGGTGGCGATTGGCACCGTCAAAACCTCCATCACTGTCGACGAACTTTTTGCCCAGATTGCTGCCTTCGATCAACGGGTAGAGATGCTAGGCGACGGTCCAAAAGCTGGCTTCAACACCTCCGCGAACCTAGTGTATAGGGGGCATGGTCAGCCTCGTGGCAGAGGGCGCGGGCGCGGCAACAGAGGCCGCGGCCGAGGGAGACGCTCGCCCTCCTCCTCTTCTTCAAGCGGCGGCAACAGGAGAGGTGGTCGTCCCCAACAACAACAACAACAACAACGTCCACAGCACCGGGACTATCCCGAGTGCCAAATATGCCTCAAGCATCACCGCGGAGGAGCCCGTGAGTGTTGGGATCGCTATGAGGATGATGAGTATGAAGAAAAGGAGGCAAAAGTCGTCACCGACTCCTACGGCGTCGACACAAACTGGTATGCGGACTCCGGTGCCACTAATCATATTACAGGAGAACTCGACAAGCTGACCGTCAGAGACAAGTACCGTGGATATGACCAAGTGCACACGGCAAGTGGATCTGGTATGAAAATCACTCACGTTGGTAGTTCAATTGTTAAAACCCCCATGAAAAACTTGCATCTTAAAAAAGTTCTATATGTGCCCACAACATCAAAGAATCTCCTTTCTGTTCATAGATTTACCCTTGATAATCGTGTTCTCATTGAATTCCATCCATATTTCTTTTTGGTAAAGGATTTGGACACGAGGAGAATACTTCTTAGGGGCAGATGCGTGGGAGGTCTCTACCCGCTCATATCTTCATCGACACCATCAAATAAACAGGCTTTAGTAGCTGTCAAGCCTTCATCGTCAAAGTGGCATAGTAGACTAGGTCATCCTTCATCAGTTATTGTTAAATTTGTTCTTAGCAAGAATAATCTTCTGTACTCTCATGAGTCCAATATTGAGTCTGTTTGTGATCCATGTCAACAAGTTAAAAGTCATCAGTTCCCATATCCCATATCTACCAGTATTTCCACTGCACCATTGCAACTTGTGTTTTCAGATGTGTGGGGACCAGTCCCCATCTCCGTTGGTAGACACTCATATTATGTTAGTTTCATCGACGACTACAGCAAGTTTACATGGATCTACCTCCTCAAGAAACGATCCGAAGTATTTCAAGTTTTCAAGAACTTCCAAAATCTTGTTGAGCGCAAACTAAATACTAAAATCATCGCCATGCAAACCGACTGGGGAGGTGAATACAGAAAACTAAACTCTTTCTTTTAAGAACTTGGCTTCTCACATCATGTTGCATGTCCTCATGCACATCAACAGAATGGCTCCGCTGAAAGGAAGCATCACCATGTTGTTGAAGTAGGGCTAGCTCTAGTAGCAAATTCATCTATGCCACTAAAATTCTGGGATGAAGCCTTTTTAACTGCTACATATCTCATCAACTTACTACCCAGCAAAGTCATAAATTTTGAAACTCCCATCACACGCCTCTTTGGCATCTCTCTTGACTACAATTCGCTACGTGTTTTTGGTTGTGCGTGTTGGCCCAACCTTCAACCATATAATACACGCAAGCTCGCTTTCCGTTCAAAGAAATGTGTGTTTCTTGGGTATAGTCCCATTCACAAAGGAGTCAAATGCCTAGATGTTTATACTGGCAGGGTCTATATCTCTCGTGATGTAGTATTTGATGAGTCAGTATTCCCTTTTGAGTCCCTTCATCCCAATGCCGGAGCACTTCTCAAACAAGCAATCCTTCTTCTTCCACCACATCTCCAAAACTCTGATCATGGGGGCGACAATTGTACTAATCCAACTGATGATCCTACTAGTAGGACTGTGCCTCCATGTGTGCATGATCATGCAGCAGAAAACGGAGCAGAAATTGGTGGAGAAAATGATCAAATTTTTGCAGAAAATGAGCCTATATTTCATGCACCAGAAGAGGACGAAGCTGGCGCGGAGCACGAGGTGGATCCGGAGTCACCTGGAACTCCTGTTCGTCTGACTGCCTTGGATCAGGTGCGTAGATACGCGCCGAGCCGCGCGCCTGGACTCCTCCTGCCGCGCCAATCAGCAGGCGTCGTGTCGTCACGTGCGGACGAGCCGCGCCCCGCACCGCGTCCCACGCGTAGGCAGGCGACAGCGACAGACCTGGTGGGGTCCGCATCGGGATCCCCATCTCACGCGCATGCGCCAGCGATCAGCGGAGCGACAGAAGATTCGGTGGGGTCTGCGTCGGGATCCCCGTTCCATGTGCGCGCGGCAGCGACCAGTGGCGGATCTTCTGCAGCCATATACTCCAGTGGATCAGACACACCTCAGGCCACGGGATCTGCTGTGGAAAGCGAGTCTAGGCGCTCTTCTGGATCTTCTGAGCCGGAGCCTTCTGCGCCATCTCCTGTAGCACGACCAGCACACGCACGTCGAAGTCAGCCCCAACAAGTTACAACTTCACGTGTCATGACTCGGTCGCAAAAAGGTATAAGAAATCCAAAAATCCGAACTGATGGTACTGTTCCATATGGTATGCTGTGTATCGCAGGAGAACCAACAAAATTGGAAGATGCACTTGGGGATCCCAAATGGAAAAATGCAATGGATGATGAATATTCAGCGCTTATGAGGAACAAGACTTGGCATCTTGTACCCGAAAAAAGAGGTAAAAATATCATTGACTGTAAGTGGGTTTACAGAATCAAGAGAAAAGCAGATGGCTCCATTGACAGGTATAAAGCTCGTTTGGTTGCAAAGGGTTTTAAGCAGCGCTATGGTTTGGACTATGAAGACACTTTCAGTCCTGTTGTCAAGGCTGCAACTATTAGACTTGTGTTAGCTATTTCTGTGTCCAAGGGATGGAGCTTGAGACAGCTATACGTTCAGAACGCGTTTTTGCATGGTGTTCTGGAAGAGGAGGTTTACATAAGACAACCACCTGGGTATGTAGATAAAAGGCACCTCATCATGTGTGCAAGCTGGAAAAGGCACTTTATGGCCTGAAGCAAGCACCAAGGGCATGGTACTCAAGGTTAAGCTCTCAGTTAAGGCGTTTAGGCTTTGTTGCATCTAAGGCTGATACTTCATTGTTCATCTACAACAAGGCAAACATAACCATTTTTGTACTAGTATATGTTGATGATATTATAGTTGCAAGGTCATCGCAAAGTGCTACTAATGCATGATTTAAGCTCAGAATTTGCTTTGAAGGATCTTGGTGATCTACACTTCTTCTTGGGCATTGAGGTAAAGAAGAATCAAGATGGCATAGTACTAAACCAGGAAAAATATGCCACTGAACTTCTAGCTCGTATGGGGATGAAAGATTGTAAGCCTTCACCTACACCACTATCCTCTTCAGAAAAACTTTCAGCTTTTAAAGGTGATCCACTCAAAGAGGAAGAAGTCACAAGGTACAGAAGTGCAGTAGGAGCCCTACAGTATTTTACATTGACAAGACCAGATATTTCCTTTGCTGTTAACAAGGTTTGTCAGTATCTTCATGCACCCACTACTGTACATTGGACAACTGTTAAAAGAATTGTACGGTATATAAAACATACTGTGAGTTTAGGCCTTCAAGTTAAACGCTCCAACTCCACTCTTGTTAGTGCCTTCTCTGATACTGACTGGGCAGGATGCAGTGATGACAGGAGGTCAACTGGAGGTTTTGTAGTATTTTTTGGTTCTAATCTTATCTCTTGGAGTGCTAGGAAACAAGCCACAGTATCCAGGTCAAGTACTGAAGCTGAATACAAGTCATTAGCTAATGCTACTGCTGAAATCATTTGGGTTGAATCGTTGCTCAATGAATTGGGGATTAAACAGCATCGTGTGTCATGTTTGTGGTGTGATAATCTAGGTGCCACATATCTCTTTGCAAACCCAGTGTTTCATGGCAGAACCAAGCATATAGAAATTGACTTTCATTTTGTAAGAGAAAGGGTTGCAGAGAAGAAGTTGGACATACGATTCATTCCCTCCAGAGACCAAGTTGCAGATGGATTCACCAAAGCCTTGCCAGTCAAGTCATTCGAGGAATTCAAGAAGAATCTCAATGTAGGATAGTTGAGATTAAGGGAGGGTGTTAGAATTAGAGATAGATTGTAATCTCAACTGTTTACCCTCTCTCTCTCTCTTAACAACCTTGGTCTCTATCTCCTTGTACCGAACATGTATCCTAGTGATCAGGCAAAACCTTGTACGCCACGGCAAGGGCTCTTCTTGCCCTCAATCAATATAAACCCACGCGGCTCTCTACGGAGAGTAGGAACGCTTCCATCTGACAGGCATGTGATGATGGACGGGCGCAGGATGATGGCGTTGTATGATGTCGTGGTGGCGTCGACGACAGATAGACCGGGCAAGATAGATGCAGCAGTACATCACTGAAGATGGATTGGTGGCAGATGGCTGCGGCGGCCTCATACCTGGCAGGCGTCCTGGTTGAGGAGTGCGCCGGATTGATGGGTGCCCCATACCCAGCAAGCGTCCTGGTTGGGACCTCGGGTCTTAGATGTTAGGTTTAGTTGCGAGGTATGTTTGGTATTAGGCCCAGACTATCAGCATCCCTACATAAACTGGATAGGAGTAGCGACAGATGTTGCTTAGACGATGGCTTTAGTCTTACTATTGTATAACTTTGTAAGATCTTGTGTGAATAATTAATGAAGTGGCTTCTCCAGGTGCGGAGTCCGAGGGTCATCCTTCGTTTCTAAAAAAAATAAGGTCTACAGAGATACATGGCATGTTGTGAACTTGATGAAGAAATAGACATGGTCTCATATAAAAAAAACCTGCTGGTCGACGAACCAAGCTAGGCGCGCAGTCGCTACAGTGGATCTATTTTAAGGTCGCTGGAGAGGTAAAAGAAACACTCAAGCTGAAGGAGGCGTCTACGGTCCCGACGTGCATGCATGCATGGACCCATGAATCCAATGCAAATAAAACTTCGGCTGCTAGCTTGTAGCCGCCGACATGTAGTATATATCTATGCATGGACAACTCTGTAAGCACTGAATCTTGAACAACGAAAATTTTATACTATGTGTAATCAAGTCGGAGGAACATAATCATCACGGCTGCTAGAATGACAGCGAGACAATCTGCAATAAGTCGAGTGCGACGAGCAGCTGTTGGCAAACACCAACGCTGTATCGCCTGATTTTGTAGTTGGGGTCGACATGCCCGACTTTCGTTTCAGTATACGGCGCCGTTGATCGGTCCAAAAGAATGACACTTTGACACATCGTGTGCGGTCGAGCCCTGTGCTACTATCCCGTTGCTTGTGAACTCTGAGGATTCGATTCAATAAGCTAGACGATCGGTAGCACTGTTTAGTTTGGACCAGAGGATTCGATCTGGGTTACTGGAACAGCGTGACCGTACTGTGACGTACCGGTGGTTCTAAAGAAGGGGCTATCCCATTCGATCCTAGGGATCACAGGATTGTTGATTCCTCTCGTGTCTAAGCCCGGAATAACGTAGACGTTAAATTCCTGGTGACTTGGCTTGCACTCCAATCACTCGTTGTGCAGGGTAGATTCATGGGCTTCTCGTGCGTCCTCTTCATCGGCTTCTGGATGGTCTATCTAGGTTTGGTTGGCTAGCTTAATCATCTCAACTGCTGATCATATAGCTTGTGGGGAACAAGAGCAAGTAATCTACAGTAGCACGCTGAGCTTGCATGCAGAGGAAGCTGAGGATTCCGTTCCCACCTGCTGAGTTGGGAGGTCACGGTTGCTTCTCCCATTGGCAAGTCCTTGACAGCCTTATCATCAGCATTCAGCAACATAAAACCCAGGGGATAATGTACCATATGTTGGCTCGCTTTAGATATGCCATATGCCATGTCAAAAGCGAGCACGCACGCGCGTTGACAGACAGGACAGCAGACGGCACAAGCACCATCTCACCGAGGACGACATGAAAGGCACCGACGACTTTGCTGCCCAAACCGTAGTAAGATGAACCCAAGAGGAAAGGCAGGGCGCCCGACAGACACGACGGATCAGTGACATAAGAAAACGAACGCAGACACGACGGTTCAGGAAGACCGCGGCTCGCTCGCTAGCTTTCACGCTACCACGGCACCGGCGGTGGATCTCGACGTCGATCCTCTCTTTATTCGCGCGTCATCTGATTGATAAGGCGGTGAAAATGCCTCGAATGGGATCGTGGCAAAGGGGCACCGGTTCACACGCCACGACCTTTGTTTGGAGGGGGCGTCACCGCCTTGCCGGATCACCACCGCCAAGTTGCCATTTGCAAAATCGCAAGTCAGGAGCGGTCGCTCTCGGGGGAGAAGAAGAGGTTCTTAAAGTAAACGGCAGACCAAGTGCTAGTCTTCCATAAGCACTCACATGATTCGTACGTACAGTCTTAAGAAAAGTACCATGATCTGTACTACATCTGATCTGACAATGACTGCTCAGATATTCGGATGTCCGCGCCGAATAATTCAAAGGGGTTTTGTTAATAATAGGAAATTTTAGTGCTGACGGTCCTCTAGATATATATATTAAGCAGCCTGATCTTAACCTTAATCCCTGGGGATGTTCCACGAAAATCGCAGGTCGACGGAAAGGAGAGAGGTGGATTGTATGATTATTAGGCCTACAAGAACATGTTATGGATGCAGCATCAGCATAAACAAGCAGGACCGTCGCAAACAGAGCATCTCTACCGTACAGCAAGGCTTTGCTAAAGCATGTGCAATTATGCATGCATCAGTGAATAGTACGATGATTGCACTATACGTCAACACCAATGGGAATGTCACCCTTGCAATATGATTACCACCTAGGTCAACCAGTAGATAAATGGATGACAATTCAAGTTAACAGCAGTAACGAACAAATGTTCGACGAGCATTGTCTGCATGTGCTCGAAACCGCAATTGTTATCTATCTTGATTTTAAATACAATAGATATCATCAGATGAATAGAAAACAAACAAATATCAAGCATGCAGGTAAATGTGGAAGTTCAATGCATAGGTGCCCATGGGTGCCCACAACCAACAAGATCCAGTGGTAAGATACCTATGGGTGCCCGCAACCAACAAGATCCAACAGAAAGCACACGAATAACATGTTCAAGGCTTGGAGCTTAATAAGTTTTAAACTGGATAATGCATAGACTTGTTGGTTAATATAGCCCTGAAGATTACATACTAGAAACGGATGGTCACACTAACAGTCCTTGGAGATTCATGAACAAACCAACTTCATTTCAGGACCTCACACTTTGCACCTCCTAAGCACTGACATAAGAAACAGCATATCATCCATCTTGAAAAGACAAAGGAACAAGGGTTTCGAGGCAGAATGGGTTCAATTTGTCTCCGTCTTCTCCAGGGCTGAAAATGAACTACTGTCAGTTCCAAAAGAAATAACAAAGGAAGCAGCAGAATATAGCTTACGAAGTTACATAACAGCATCAACTTGCTGTTGTAGTTGAGCAACTTCTCGATGAGATCAACATGGGTCATGAGCATACGGCGGCAGCAGTAGCGAACCAAGCCCAAGGCATCCAGAGCATCCCTAAAAACATACAACAGCACAAAGATGGATAAAATCAGATTTCAATATAATAGTTGTAAGCATTATATACAATATTAACAATAAAATTATCTAATAAACCATAACCGATGTCTCCCTTCTAATAATTCTAATCTCTAGAAAAGTAAAAAATAGGTAGGGTAAAGATGCTCTTCTAGTTTTCAGGAACTGTATTGATAAATAAGTAGTGATTTTCTAGTCTTGAGCATGGGGAACAAAAACATGGACACAAATGTCGAGGTGGAACACCATTGAGCAAAGATTCCAACATTTCAGAAACCAAGCACCTCAGCCACACTCAACGGTAGGCTCCAATATGTTGGTAATTCCAATATGTATGTAAAATAATTACAATTTTACACCATGAACATTTGTCTTGTCATTATAGTGTTCATTAACAAGAAACACCATGCAAGTGTGTGAAGGCGGTTTGGCGAGAGCAGAATCTGGAAGAGACCCGCCTATTGTTGTGCGACTGCAAGGACTCTTTCCAAGTCATAAATGCTGTTTGTGCACTGCCAGAAGAGAAGAAGCACCGGGTGGCTGTACTCCTATGGGACTGGTGGACTACGAGAAACAAAACGAATACGGGTGACAAACAGAAAACAGCTCAGGAAGTGAGTGGGGTCATTAGCAGACACGTTCAAGACTTTGAGAACTTGCAGGCTAGGGGCAACACACAAGGCATGCAAAAACAGTCCTGGACTGCCCCTGAGTCAGGTCGGGTAAAGATAAACATGGATGCGGCCTTCCTTGCGGAGTCAGAGGTGGGTGCTTGGGGTTTTGTAATTCGGGATGAGATGGGAAATTTCCTAGCAGCGGCGGCTGGGAAGATGCAGTATGTCCGGAGCCCTCTGCAAGCGGAGATCAGTGCATGCATGAAAGCTATTGAGGGCGTGGCAGATCTGGGTGCTCAGCGTATCATCCTTGAATCAGATTGTCTAATGATGATCAATGCGCTCAAGGGCCGGGACTACGACACAGCAGAGTTGGGTGTTCTCTTCAGGGAAGCTAGGAGTGTATGCCATGTTTCTTTTGGTTCCTATGAGTTCATGTTCTGTCGTAGGGAATGTAATAGGGTTGCGCACTCTCTGGCGCAATTTGGTTTGAGGGCTGCTGTCCCTTTTTCTGTTTGGGCTGTGGAGGCCCCAGACTTTGTTTCGATTCTGGTTGACACAGATGGTGCGCCAGCTCTAAGTGGAATGAATTTTATTCCTGCTCAAAAAAAAAAAAACCATGCAAAGCAGGGGTGGGGAGTACATATGGCTAATCTGATGACATTTTTTACTATATTATATGTACCTCGCTGCGTCCAATAATAAGAACATATAATACAATCGCATGCAATAAAAATTACAGTTCATCCCGAGCTTCTGTTTTTTTGTCTTTCTAGTGTCCATTTATGATACACAATATTATTCCAACATAACATTACGACACAGCATGCAGAGTATGGAGAGTACACATGGCTAAAAAGGTGAAATATTGTTTTACAAAGACTACAAAGATTAGTATACTACCATACTCTTAAGTACCTAGTTACGTTCGACACTAAGAAAATATGATAAAACTTTAACAAAGGGAAAAACACGTAATAGGATGCAAACATAGCAACTATCATCCATTCTTAGCCATTTGGTTTAACACTGGAATAATTCTAATTGCTCCATACATCCCAGTCAAAGTGACAGTTCAGTGAAAGGGCAAGTAGAAGGCTTATGAAATATCTAAAACAGGGAAGCACCACACTAGTAAGGGCCCCCAAATGCATCAAAAGATGCATGACACAGCCACTAGTTTTCAGTGTTCATGCATTATGGATCAGGTACGCTATGGTGTTCAGTGGTGCACCATGTACGTCACAAGATATACAGCATACTAGTCTTCTAGCTAAAAATGAAAAGAAGCCGACATTGCAAATGCAGGCTCCCTCAAGGCCATCATCCACCAAATCAGGATCAAAGGCAGAGCCAGTACAATATGCATAATCAAACCAAAGCCCAGGAACCAGGATGCATAAATGTTTACCCCTCAGTGTAATCGGCCTGGAGAAGATCGAGGTAGTGGTCCCACTTGTTCCCGATCACCTGTCCAAGCATAAAAACTGATCTTGTGAGTTGATCTCTTTCTTCAGGCAAAGGCCACGAGTTCTCCCGATTCATTATACGAATATGTAGATAAGAAAAAACATGCAGAGCTATTCACAGAAGTTTAAAATGGAATACTTTTCAGTAAGCTTAACCCTAGAAAAATTGATGTGAACTACACCCTAAGAGGGCCATATACGATAAAACATCACTTGGTTATTTGAGAGGATCAATGAGAAAAATCTTAGTGTACCACCACATAAACCTAGAAGAAGAGTGTGGATACCCCCTAAGCCGCAGCGTGGGGGTGATGGGGTTTACCTTGCCGCAGGTGAAGCAGCGGACCGGGATGATCATCTTGGATCCTCCGCCTCCGCGTTTGCCGCCGCCGCTGGAGAAGAAGGAAAGGGGAAGAAGGGTTTTCGGGACGAAGGCGAGGGTCAGTGAGAGGATTAATCTACAAACGGTGTGATAGAAGACATGGAAAATGAATGGAGAGGGATGGGATTGCACATCTGGACGAGCTCACCTTGACCTTCTGGAGTGGCGACGGCGGGGGAGAATAGCAGCGTCGCCGGCGGCAGGGGTCGGCTGCTGGCAGGTTGGGGCGGCGGGGGAGAAGGACGGACTCGCGGTGCCGGGGAAGGGCGGCTCGAGGACCAGACGGTTGTCGGGGTCGCCGGACGAAGCTCACCGGCGACGAGAGATGGCGGCGTCGGGACGGCCTCGTCGCTGGCGGCTAGGGTTGACGAACGACGAGTGGCCGAGGACAGAGGATAATGGGGATCGGGATTATTTCGTGCTTGTCCATCGAACAGGTAAAGGCCACTTCGCGGTGGCATCTGATCGTAAATAAGCTTAACTCCAGGGATCCCGATGGGAAATGATTAGATTCAACCTCCTCTCCCGCTTCACCATCGGCGTCGAGTACAAGATGGAGCTCAGGCTCTGCACTAGTACAAGATGGAGTAGCAGTAGCAAGTTCCTTTCCTAGTCGTTCAAGCACTCGTCTGGAGGTACCGCAATTGTTCATCTAATTGGACGCAACTGTTCATCTAATTGGATGCTGCTAATCAAGGTCATTGCACTGATTAGATGCTCATGTGTGTACTCCAGAATTTTGTGTGTATAATGTAGTAAGATTTGTTGTGTGTATAATCACTAGTAAAAAACAGGGCTTTCGTTCGGCCAGAAAAAAACATTAATCCCGGTTGCGTTACGAACCGGGACTAATGTGAGCATTAGTCCCGATTCAAGCGGCGAGGGCACCGTACAGGCATTACTCCCGGTTTAAATGGGACCTTCAGTCCCGGTTGGTGCCACGAGCCGGTACTAAAGGGTGCGATGCCCATTAGTACCGGTTCGTGGCACGAACCGGTACTAATGGGGTTGAGACCTTTAGTACCGGTTCGTGCCACGAACCGGTACTAATGGTGCAATTTTCAAATCCTACCCCCTCCCCCGTGTATCGCCTTTTCAGTTTTGTAAAAAGCAAAAAAAAATGATAAAAACTTCAAAAGTTAAAATCCTTCGAGATGTAATTATGTTACCACATCTACTAGTTAGGAAAATTTTAAAACTTAAATTTGGACATGTTTTGCAATAAGTGCAGGGAAAATGTAAAACGGCTATAACTTTTGCATACGATGTCAGAAAAAAACGTATAATATATCAAAATGTTCAGCACGAAAATCCGCATCCGATTTTGACAGCCTATGGCCTGTTTGCAAATTTTTAGAATCCTCAAATTCTAAAAGGAAAAAAAGTTATGCTCAAATTTCAGTTTTTTTGAATTTTTGTTAAATCTGGTCAAACTATGGTCAAACTACTTATTCAATAAGTATTAGTGTTACTAAATAATTATTCAAGAATATTAGTGCTACTAAATAGTTATTTCAGTTTTTTTGATTTTTGGTCAAATCTGGTCAAACTGTGGTCAAACAATGGTCAAACTACTTATTCAAGAAATATTAGTGTTACTAAATAATTATTTCAGTTTTTTTTGAATTTTGGTCAAATCTGGTCAAACTGTGGTCAAACTACTTATTCAAGAAATATTAGTGTTACTAAATAATTATTGTTCTTTAGAACAATAGTTTCAAACTCAAACAGTGAAATGTGTGACTTCATGCTCAAGCTAAATTCCTGAGGGTTAATAGGATTGACATCTTACTATTGTCAGAAAAACAACAAGTGCAGACTTAGAAAGGAGGGAGAATAGAACCCAAAAGTTAAGCGTGCTCAGGCTGGAGTAGTGAGAGGATGAGTGACCGTTCGGCAAGTTAGATGATTTGGAATGATGAGGGTGATTAAAGATTAGAGGTTAAATTGAGCAGTGATGAGGGGTGATTAGAGATTAGAGGTTAAAATAATTCAGAAATTTGAAAATCAAAAAAATTAAAAAAAATCATAAAATTTTCTTTAGTACCGGTTGGTGTTACCAACCGGGACTAAAGGTGGACCTCCAGGCAGTGGCCACGTGGAGGGCCTTTAGTCCCGGTGCGTATAAGAACCGGGACTAAAGGGGGAGGCTTTAGTAACGACCCTTTAGTCTCGGTTTCAGAACCGGAACTAAAGGCCATTTTCTACTGGTGAATGTAAGATTGCTCTTTGACTGTCTATAGGAATGCTGTTGCTGCTATTGTGTTGACTGTCTAAATTTATAAGTTTGCTGGTTGGCAATCACCCGTCTACTTTCTGTGAAGTGCTCAATACTTGTCAAACATGTTATTTTTTTTTAGTGAGAAGTAACTGACATGCCTCGATATCTTTAGACTGCATGTATGTCCCGTTTACGACACAGATAGTTCCTGTGTGGGATGAATTGGTCCTTAAGGTTCTAAAATGTTTATGTGAACATAGTGTTAGTGTTGTACGCACAGTGAATCGTTCATGTATGTGAAGAGAGTGTTATTTAAGTTTCCTTCTTTTCTAGTATGTTCCATTGGTAGTGATGCTTAATTGGCAGCATGTAGTTTAGCTGACTGACACACTTGTTGGCCATATTTCTTCAGACGTTTTGCTGTTTTGAATGATTCCTTCCTGTGTTCGTTATAGTATTAAGTTGTATCTTCCTTTCAAACATCCCCATGGATATGCTTACCGTCCGACTTTTTGGCAATCACCCATTTGCCTTCTACCTTCTGATGCACTGTGAAGTGCCTTGATATATTTAGACTGCACTTATGTCCCATCTGCAGTACATATTTCTTGCGGGATGAATTGATCCTTAAGGTTGTGAAATACTCATGACAGATAGTGGTGTCTGGCGTCGTAGTGACGTCGACGGCAGATGAGACTGGCAAGATATACACAATGATCCCTCCTCAAGATGGAACGAAGGAAAATGGCAGCAGCGGATTCTAGAGTGTGCGCATGTGACGCGCGTTGTGGGCCGCCTAGACCGGCTGGTACTCTCAGATTGCCAGCCGGATGTCTTCTCGAGGCAACTGGATTAGATGGTGTTTGTTGATGCGGTCAGGGTACATATTTATTCGCCTCAAAGCTGGCTTTGGTTGATCTTTGTATTCATTTTATCATACTTTGATTTTTTTTTAATAAAGATAGTTGTATGCATCATTTTAATGAAGAGGACTGGGTAATCCTTCTTAAAAAAAAACCTATAAGATAAACTAGCGCAAAGTGTAAAAGCGAAACTAAAAGAGAGTAACTCTTTGCGAGAAATGAAGAAGAAAGCTGGAAGGTAAAATTGCAAACAAAGTGCTCCCGCGAACAAACTTCACGGGAGGCTGCTGATCCCAGTAAATGGAAGCTTCTCCCGTTCATTAACTGACGTCGACGCTGCATAAATTACTCCACTTGGCACGTCCAGCTTCGGGCTGATACACACGGGTCGTTCATGAAGTACTACTAGGACTCTAGGAGTAATGTTCTGCGCTCGCAGGTGCGCAGTGCGGTAAACAGGAGTACTTCACATCGAGCCACTAGGAATGTTAGTATTGCAATGTACTGTCATAGCAGATTGTATCTAATGTCAATTTAAAAAAAAGATTGTATCTAATGTACCCAAGCAGCGAGCAGCTCCTCCTAATCCATGTTGCACGTACTCATCTGCCATGCTTTTTTTATTTTTACTTTTTTTCGTGTGGCTCATCTGCTACGCTACCCTTGCATTGACCTCGACCCCTCAAGGCATGAAAGCTTCTTGTTAGTTTGACAGTTCATCATTCGATTTAACTAAGCCACACTGTGCTGTCGTTGACCAAAGGAGAGGCATGACCTGGATAATCAGTTAGCACACCACGTGGAACTGAGGCTCATATTTGACTTTCATTATTGCCAAACACTAAACATACTAGTTATTCACAAAAAAAAACATACTAGTCAATTTTGCTGGCTAAGAATTTAAATACCGGCGCGCACTTTTTTTTGACAGTTTAGGAATAGTACATATTTTGACCACATAGTAAATGTGTAAGTATTCAAAATTTAGGAAACACCTAGTACACCCAATAAAACAAAAGGTCATGGAACCGGACGAGACTTGACTGCTCCTTTTCCATGCTCCCATCCATGCTCCCGCATACATGGCTTGATTTGATTGGAAGAAAATAAGGCCCGACCTCACCCCTGAAAATCAGGGGGGAGATGATTAGATTAAAAAAGAAAAAGGAAAAAGAACAGCCGTAGGATGAGGTGGGAGCACGGATGAAAGCATGGAGAGGGAGCAGACAAACCGGATCCCATGGAACCACCCTCCCCACTGTGACCTGCGATCCACCTCAACAATCAACGCTCCAATTTTGACCAGACCCCCACCATCCCACGACACGATCGAGGACCCCCTTTAGCCATCGTGAACCGACTGACAGCTGGGCCCGGCGACAAGGAGATCTCGACGTGCGACCCCATAACCCCGACACGTCGCCTCTATCCCAGCAAACCCGCCGCCGACTTTCCCAGACTTTACCGCCCGCCTTTCACCCTCTCCATCCCGCCCCCGCCCACCCGCACCCAGCCACCCACTGGCAACTGGGCCCGCACGCCCGCTGGTCCCACGAGGGATATATCTCGTGACGGCCATTTACCCGCCCAGCGATTCGAAAAACGGGAAGGGAAATCAAAACAGCACAGCCGACGAGGGGGGAGGAGAAAAAAAAATACTAACCGCGACGAGCACAGCACACGCACCCGTCTCTCTCGCTTCTTCCTCCTCCCGTCCCGGTCGCCGTCTCGCACGCCACATCGCCGCAAGCAAAGGCCAATCCAGGAGGACACGGTGGCAGGAGCTCCTCGCGGCTCTCTCGGAGCGTCGCCGTCGGCGTGAGTGGAGCGGGATCCGGATCCCGTGCGGCGGAGCGATCCCCGGCCGCCTCGCCGGATCGCCGGAGACAGTGTAAGTGACCGCGGCTGTCGAGCTCGGTCTTCGGCGGGATGCGTTTGAGTTTAGGAGTGATTTTTTTTTGCCACCCTCTCTGTTTGCAGGTGCTGGTGTCGATTCGGTTGGGGATTTTCGGAGCTTGAGGCGGGATTCAGAGATGGAGGAGCTGCTGGGCACGGAGATCGGGAAGCACGACTACGACTGGTGATGCGCTAAACCAATCATTGCTCCCGTTTGGCGGTGATCTGATTCGCTAAGTCTGTGTGCGATTTCATGTTTTCCCCCTTTGCCATCGAACGGCGAACCCTGGGTCCAAGCTTAGTGTAATGGCTGCGATGCTGTGTTGGTTTTCAGACGTTTTTGAATCTGTGGTACTGCCCCAATCATATGGCGGGGTATTGTCGGTCGTGTCAGGTGTGATTGTTTTTGGTTAACTGAAGCTGTTTGGCTTAGTTAGGATTAGCTGCAACCAGATAGTTGGTCGGTGGGCTCCTTCTTAGCAGAGCAAAGCATGGGACATAACACGTACTGTATATCACTTTTATTATCTTGAAAAGGCAAAATAGGTAAATGCCACAGCAATTAGGCAGGCCGATAGCATTGCCAACTTTAGGATATCCTAAATTGGATACTGCAATGATACTCCAATTGCACAGCCACATAGTTATTGCACTGTCAAAGCCATGTAGGATTAACTGAAGGTTGGCCCGGCAGCAACTGGCGATCCATAAATATAGCTGATTAATTTCCAATCTTAGTCTGGTTGAGTTGCCATTTTGTGTATAATTACTGCAGTGTTTCAGTTGCAATTATTAGTGACCTATAAAACCCGGTACCGTGGCGCCAGGGGATGCAAGACAAGGATGATTCAGACGTGGGGGAAGCAGAGAGACAGGGTTATTTTGGTCGTTCCGTGTGCATCGCTAGTGTTATCTTTGTGTCTTTGTGTCTTTTTGCTAAACTTCAGTGTCCTTTGTAGCTCCTGCGCGAGCTTGTGTCTGAGCCTCCTGTGGCTGGTGTGATCCTAGACTGCGGTTGCTTTTGGGTTGGTGATGTTGGTTCTGACGGTGTCACTGGGTTTTCGCCCCATGATAGGCTGCTCGATGACGAGTGTCTATTGTGGGTTTCCCAGTGATGCGCTGAGCTCGCATTTCCCCTTTCGGTTTCCTTATAGTTCAACAAACTTTGTATTTCCGTTATGAAAGTAATGGAAAGGGGTTATGCCCGGCTCAAAAAAAAAAACCCGGTACCACATCTTATACTGGGGTGAGATGATTAAATGACCATCAAGATGTAGGCTAAAGTTTATTTGGATGTCATTCGCATGAGCAGTGCTTGCCAAAATATGTGGTGTTGGATGAGATATATGCTTCTCATGCTCGAGTGTTTTGTGCTTTGGCTTAACTTTTATGATTTACATAACATGTGAATGCATTCCTCAGGCTTCTTACTCCCCCGGGAACACCCCGTGCTCCTGCATTGGAGGTTGCTGAGAAAGCCCCACCATCAAATGTGCCTAAACGGACCGTCACTAGATCTTCCTCAACCACCAGAGCATCAAGGGTTGGTACTATTTGCTTCAGATATCTTTGCATTCTGGTGGTTCAGCTTTCATTATTAACTTGTAGTTTAAAGGAAGTATATCTTGCTTTATTGGCCTGTTACATGCCTGCCAATGTCCCTCTATGCACATGTTACGGGTTGTGCAGATAGAACTAGGAACGCACCGGGTCCAGAGTTCAAACCTCAATAGGTTCAAGACTCACGACTAGTTTGTACAAAACTACAGTCACACAAGCACGCAGGCGGCATTGGTGTCCGTTTTGATACTGCATGCCTGAATTGAAGATGTTGTTTTATGAACAACGTACCGTACTTATAACTAACCTATAGTAGTTAATAGTCGAAGTAAATCAGTAGAGTCATTCAAACCCTGCCTACTGAATGCACCATATCATCTGTGGCTATTCACTGCTGCGTATTGTTGCTAAGGTGTTAGTTTTCCTCTCTAGTTTTTCTTCACTGGGCATAGTTCAAGAGGGGTTTGTGTGAGGCTACAAGCCCAAGGGTTTCGCTAAGTTCTTTTATTTAGTATGATACCGTGGACAACAATGTAAAATCATGTTTTGAAGGATTCTATGTAACTTGAATAGTTGCTCAGGCCTGTTACTTTTCTGACCTGCAACTGCAATCTTTTTTTTTTTTGACAGTGCTGCGACTGCAATCTCACTGTAGTAAAAATGCACGGTCTCTCTATGGCCTTTTGGCTGACAACTCTCGTGTGGATTTGATCTCCCGCCCAGCCTGCACAGTCTCCACTTTTTTTTTCTCGAAAAAGCCTCCACAGTCATCGGCTAGCTTCACTGACTGATGGTGTTCACAAGCTACTGCATGGGCAGTAGCAGAAGCCGGGGTGTCAGGCCTCAGGGAGGTTATTCTGGCTGCCCATGCCGTGTTGTAGTCTTTTTTGGTGTTCTATTGGCTGTAACAAGTGCCAGCCTAAGCCTCAGGCTTGCAACACACACTCCTTTCTAATTCATGCATCGGCACGCAAAGCTTTTGTGTTTTCTCACAAAAAAAACTGATTGCTGATCCTACAAAGGCAGATAAAGGTGAAAGAGAAGTTTTATACATCCTGGGAAATTCATAGGATATTGTAACACACCTTAATTTCAGGCTTTGCAGGTATAAACTTCAATTTTATGGACCATAATATCTTTGTAAAGTTGCAACGAACTCTATGGAAGTGAAAAGGAATAATGTTAATTTAGGCAAACCTCTTGTTCTTTTATTTAGGCTATGCTATGAAGATCAACAGAATACATAGCATTCAGGTGTTTGGTCGATTGTCTGTACCATTGGACTTCTGTTAAGTAATTTTGGAATGTTTTGCAATGTTGTACATGTGCTCTCATGTTCATATGCTAAACCTTTCTTTTTTGTACGATCTACGGCAACTATTGTCCAGTGAAAGCAACTGAGTCCAATGTAGTTTGGAATGGGGCAATTCACATACTTGGTATAATTGTATTGCACTATTTCTCATCTAACCAACCATGGGAACATACTTATCTGTACAACTTTTCCTTGATACCTATTATTTCTTAGTTGGCTATATGGTGCTGATCAAAACTAACATAAATGCATCACGTTTTTATTTCAGCTTTCTGTTCATGAAACAGAGAATGGACATTCAGCAGCTCCCAATAGACCAGTGCGAAGCATGTCCCGACCTTCAAACAGGTCATCAGTGCTCACTCCAAGCATTTCTTCTGTCAGTTCGAGACCTACTACCCCGACCAAGAGGACTAGCACTCTTCCCTCTTCAAAGCCATCAGCTCCAGCTTCACGTCCAGTGGCAGCACGATCATCTACTCCAGTCAAAACCCGTCCACCTACCCCGGTCAAAACTCGTCCATCTACTCCAGTCAAAAACTGTCCTTATGGTTCCGGCTCCATGGCCAACTCAACCTCTGTGAAGGCAACATCTGCGCAGAACTCAAGGTCATCAACTCCAACCTCTCGGCCCCGAAGCGTTTCCAGCTCATCATCAAGCACAGCTCCTTCAGTGAGTCATCCCAGCTCATCCTCTGGTAGAATTCCTGCAATTGTTCGTACCAGCTCTTCCTCAAGTACAGCTTCAGTGACCCGTTCTAGCTCTCGGTCGTCTACACCTACACGTCAGCCTGTCATGCGTCCATCAGCTCCATCCATAGCTCGCTCACCTTCAGTTGGGAGGATTTCTGGTAGCAATAACTTAACATCTAGTGGACGATCGGCAGCCAGCCGTGGTCGAATGTCAGCACCTTCCTCAGCACCATCATCCCGTCCAAGTTCCCCAAATACACGTCCGCGAGCTCCAGTTAGGCCACTAGATATTCCAGATTTTCCAAGTGATACTCCTCCTAACCTAAGGACAAAGCTACCAGAAAGGCCACTCTCTGCTGGTAGAGCACGGCCAGGAATTGGTTTGGGAGCCAGGTCAACCCCGAATGCTGAACCAGTTACCTCTGCTCCTGTGAAAAAGATATCTGTGCCTGCTATTACTCGAAATAAGTTTTCTGATGCACCATCCAAGACACCTTCTCTTACCAATGGACACCAGAATCGACAAACTGAGAGATCTGTTATGGACAGTCAGCCTGCTAGACCCTCTCGGTCTGCCACAAGTGAAGAAAATGGATTTGGCAGGACAATATCAAGGAAGTCACTTGACATGGCAATCAGGCACATGGTATGTTCAGCCCTCATACATACATTATCTGCGGCAATGACATTAGAAGTTGACAACCTTTCTTTTCGCTTATGTGATGCTTTCAACAAATTATTGTGTTCACTGCATGGAGTCATCTCTAGACTAATGACTGGGATGCTCTAGAAGAAATTTAGGATGGTTTGTGAGCTGTAATATAAGCCTAGAACCTAGTGCACTATTAATTTGATGCAGTTTACTAGCAATTATAATAATACTTGGGGGTATTATTTAGAAGAAACTGAATTGCCCTTATTTATGACAGGACATTCGACATAACCTGGGTGGCATCCGAGGTGCATCTCTATTTCCTCATAGCATCCGGTCTTCTGCTCCCAAGGGCCGTTCAGCTCGAATGTCCGATCCCGGCCATCACACCTCAAATGGCGAGCACGATGCATACACCGACAGTGGCAGCATCAATGGGCACTTCTCCGGTGATTCCATTGGAGCTCTTTCACACTATGGTGGGAGCTCAACTGACTCCCCAGACAGAGAAAGCATGGGAACTAAAGAGACGCTGAGCGAACTGGATATGTACGGCAGCTCAAGGTACGAGGAGATGCTACTAAGGGAGGACACGAAGAACACGGACTGGTTGCACAGCGTCGACGACAAGTCGGACCAGAGCCCCGTGTTCGATCACCGGTTCGAGCCGCTCCCAGAGCCGTTTGGTCCGCTGTGATGGTTACCGTCTGTAAAGGTTTCGTCCGCCCGGTGGTTCGTTTTGTTCTTTGCAGTTGCGAGGCTGTATTATGCTCTTTTTAGATGAAGGAAGATCTTTATTGCTCGACGGCCTTTTTATTGATAGATGCATGCACAGACACACCCACGCAGAGTTGTACGTATGTTGTTATCTCATTCGGTCTGGTCTTCCCTTTCCCCCATCTTTTCATGTATCTGCTGAAAGATGGCAAGATTGCGGGGTTTTCACAATGTACCACTAGTATCTGGAGATTGGAGGCTCCAAGTGCGGGAACACTACTAGTTTATGTTTATAAACTTTTTCTTACGAAAACACCGTCACCTTGTTCCTGGTCTGCCAGTGGTTTGCAAGTTGAAAGGAAGAGTATCCAGTGGTGTTGCACGCACATGTTTAAGCTTCAGAGTCAACCATGATGGCCACGTCGACGTCCAGTCGCTGTGATGTGGAGTACGTCGTGATAACTGTTGATGAGTTGTACAAAAGTTTACTAAATTTACTCCTCATTTGTCTGCCCAAGGAGTTCCATTTGCAAGGAGGTCTTCTCGTTGGAGTTTACTTGTCTGTCTTTTGCTGTTAACTTTGTTGAAAAACTAAGATACTCACATGGCCATGTTACCACCTGCTTGCTGCCTTGCCTGCGTAGGTCTTGTCCGACGTGTTGTCAGCTTGGGGCCTCCGTGATCCGATTCTTGGTACGGGGTTGGCTGGCCTATTGATTATGCAATGCCAGTTTTGCAATGACAAGCGGCAGGAGACGCATAAATCCCATCCATTGTCAGCTCGAGGAGTGCCTGTATTTGGCCAAAGTATAAATACAATAGTGCAGTGTTATTTACTTGGCACAAAGCACTGGTGGTCCTTTTGTTCCCAGGTGCTCGAGGATGCCTCCCGATAAACAGGGTGAGATTATTACCTTTTCAATCCTACCACATCCTGGTGGCAAAGCGATACTTTGCAAGCTGCGATGGTCAATAGTACAATAGTTTTATACTTTCTGGGTCCTAGGCTTCTGCTAGCCATGTTGTAGGAGATAGAAAAATGACACAGTACCAATCTACGGAGCACGAGATACAATACAACCCTCACTTCCTCAGCACAAATCCGGGAGTCGTAGGCCAAACGACCTGTAATCCACGGTGGCTCGGCGTAGAGCAGCAAATTATCTGAACATCTTCGGTATAGATTCTCCCTCTGAACTGTTACGGTTCGCCATTCGAGATGGGACCTCCTCGACAGCCATCCATATCCATTCCAGCCGCTGCTGTAGTGCTGGGCCTCTGAACGCTGGCGGAGATCTCACAGTCACAGAGACGTCGGCCAGCGACGAATATTTTCGTGCCGCGTCGGTCTCCTCCACCCCCACGGCTTTCACATTCGCCAACCACCGTGGTACGATCACAACCACAACAACTACCTGTAACATGAATCAATCAATCAATGCATGCTGCTGCTGCTGCTACTGCTACTGGCACAGCACCGGGCCAAGGCTCACGGCGATCGTGCAGGCGCTGCTCCCTCCGTCAGGCCACTTCCCCCATCGGCGGGGTGGGAACGAGCCGCCGCTCGCGTTACGCCGGTCGGTCAAAGCCGACCTGTACCGCTGTACGTACGTAGCTATGTACTACGCGTGAATGTTGGCGTCGATCGTACTCCTAGCTGTGCCAGCGTACCGCAGCGCGCTGGAACGCGTAGCGTGGAGTGACCGTTGTTGTTACGTAGGAGTAGTCGGCTAGCTGTAGCTGTAGGCCTGTAAATGCAGGCAGGCATTCAGGAGAGCGAGCCAGCAACTTTGAATGGAAATTTGAACGGGATTAAACGGTGGAGGCGTGGCACGGAGTTATTATTCCGTGTCTGCTCGTGCTCGGTGTACATTTGTGGTAGAGCAGGGGGCACTGCTCGGTGCCCAGTAGGCCATCATGCCAACTCATGGCTTCGCCTCCCGGGCAGCTGTACGCAGGGTTTGGATCTCGTTTGGTACCGGCCCGGCCGGAACGCTGCGAGATGGCTGTGCAGCACGCGCGGCCGCTGCTGCGCGGCGGGCCTATCCCTGTACGCAGGGTTTGGATCTCGGTACCCGCCCGGCCGGAGCGCTGCGAGATGGCCGTGCAGCACGGCGGGCCTGTCCCTGTACCGCCGTGTCCCCCTCTCCTCGCCTCGCTCTCCCGACTCGTCTCGAAACCGTGGCCCGGAGGGCGTAAACAAGGTTACACTGGGTGTGCTACGTTACGTACACGTTGGTGCACGAGTCATAGGTCATTGGACTCGTCACCGAATTTAACTTTGGCCACTGGATTTAGAAATACCCGAAATACGGTCACAAAAATCATATCAGCGGCACCGACGGTCGCCGCGTACGCTCTGGCCTCATGTTCTACCTACTACTACATGACATGATGTTTGATCCTTTGACCGCCCACGTATGTGCCAGAATGAGATTCATCGATGGTCATTGGACTTGTCCTCAAAATTCACTTTAATCATGGTGTACTATTTGATCGATTGATCACGATAGAGGCGATTTGGAAGGTGGTCGACGGACGATGAGGACAGGGGGCTTGGGTTTTGGGGGAGAAATACT
>NC_057800.1:589802713-589817595 GCF_018294505.1 Triticum aestivum
CGCCCTTGATTTATTCTTGAATACGGTGATCAAAATGAATTTCAAGGACAAGTCCAATGACCGCACATGGATTTCACTTTGTGATTGTCCTATGGCACATACATGGAGAGTCAATCGGTCAAACAATATGCCATGTACTCCCTCCGTCCTTATTTCCAACTTTGTTGGAGGGTCAAACTATCTTAAAGTTTGACCGAGTTTGTGTAAAAATATATCAATGTTTGTGAAACCAAATAGATAAATAAAAATATATTTTATCATGAATGTGATGCTACTAATTTCATGGCATAAATGTTAATATATTATTATATAAATACGGGTAAATATATAAAAAAATTGACTTTCCAACGAAGTTGAAAATACATTCTTTCAAGAACATGGGGAGTAGGCAGGATACGGAGCCAAAGCATACATGGTGACCGCGGGTGCTCACTGATGTGACTTTTGTTCCTGTATTTCGGGTATTCCTATGTCCAGTGACCGAGATAAAACTTAGGAACGAGTCGAGTGACCTCTGGTGAATTTGAATATGATGGTTCAGAGCTTGGTGTAAAGAAAATGGGTATGCCCGCAAAATAAAATTAAAATGGGTAGCCAAAATGTTTTTTGACATATTCTAAAAGAATTCTTTTACTAGCATTACGATGTTTCCTTGTTTTGCAAAAAAAAAGCAAAAAGGCTGAAAGACCATGTGAGCTTACACACATACCCTGCAGGTATACCAGGCTAGACCTGGCCATCCTCCGGGCTGGGCCGGGCCTGACCAAGCCCGAGGTAGAAAATTCAGGCCCGAGCCCGGCCCGGCCCGGCCATCGGGCCTACTTTTCAGACCCAAGCCCCGCCCGTCACAGCAAAAAACACACCGAGCCTCTTCAGTAAATGGCAAAAACAGCGGACCCAGGCCCGGCCCGACCTAATCTTCGGGCTCAAAACCTAGGCCCAGGCCCGGCCCGGGAGCAGCGTCAGGCCGGGCGGCCATGGCCAGGACTATACCAGGCAAATTCCAGATGTGTGTCAACCCTCCCTCAGGGGCAAATCCGTCACTCTAACAAGTTCCCAGACTTTATTTTACTGCTCTACTCCAAAACAAGCGCCCGGTAACTGACGCTTCTCTTAAATGCACGCCAAATTTGCACACGCAGTTTCCACCGGCCCGCAGTGCCCGCACAGTTCTCCTCTCTACAGCACAGGCACAGCGCCACTGCCACCGCTGCCGCGTCCGTCATCCCCACACACATGTAACCCGCCCGACACTCTCCACCCGCACACACACACAGACAGTACGCAGCTCAGTCGCGGGCGCGCAGCGAGATCGCCACGCTCCCCTCCACTCTCCCAGCGAGCGCGGAGCGGCGGTCCGGCCGGCGCGGGCTCCGCCCTCTCCCTCTCCCCGCGCAATGCCGGCCGCTTCCGGCGCAGATCGGGCCGGCTTCTCACCCTCCTCCTCCTCCTCCTCCCGGCCGCCGCTCTCGATCGGCGCGTGACTTCACTCCGGGTGGGCGGAGGACGGCTGGATCTTGCGGCGGACGGCGCGAGGGAGGGACGGACGGAAGGACGCGCTCCGCCGTCTCCCGATTTCCGCCTGCCAGGAGAGGTTTGCGGCCCTCTCTCTCTCTCCCTCTCTCCTCGCGTGGCCCCTTCCGTTTCTCCGCCGTGTTTTCTTGGATACAGCGAGCGACGCCTTCGGATGCCTCCAAACCTCTCCTGCCGAGATTGGAACCCGGGCTCGATCCGCCCCCCCGGGTTTTAGGAGTGGAATAGATTAGCGCAATGTAGTTCGTTGGCCGTTGTTTGGTCTGCGCTTGATAAGTGCTCTGTTGTCGCTAGTTAAGCTTTATCTTTGTTTCTTTAATGCCAAAGAGTTGGGTAGTAATTCCTTCTCTAGATGATGAGTTGGTGATTTTCTTTCTTTTCTTTTCAACATACTGGCAAATCTCTACTGCTGTAATTCTGTCTACAGAAAATTATCGACCGCCTGCACTCCACTCGGTTCACGGTCAGGTGGATGATGCGTGTAGGCCGTGCCAGCGTAGGTAGCCCATGCAGCCATGAACACTTGCATTGATTTATACCAGCCGGCCAGCCCCCACCGTCCCTCCAAAAAGATCAAAGACCCTACTTTCCTTCCTCTCCTTTCGTTTCTCGCTTTCTCTCATCCACCGGAGAGCTTTACCCTAGCCCTAGGCCCCCTGCCTTTTAGTGCCTGTGCTGTTTCTTTTGGTAAGCATCTACTCCCTCTGTAAACAATCATAGGACGTTTTAGATAGTGATCTAAAGCGTCTTATAATCGTGTACAGAGGGAGGAGTACTAATTGAGAACGCAACGGTAACATGAATTCAGATGTGGATCATGTAAGGTTCGGTGAGTACGCTGGTACTGGTGGTAGTGTGGTGTGGTACACTTAAGGGGATCACCTGCCTCCACAAAAGGGAATCTGGCAAAGTTTCCTCCGGGAGCCTCGTTGAAACAAGTTCTTGGCATCGTTTGTCCACTATTTTTTAAATTTATGATTGTTTGCTAGTCCTAAGCTAATGTGCGTAATTTGGGTTCTGCTTTATAAAAAGGAGGCCAATGAGTGATATGAGCCGGGCAGTGTGCTGTTGTCACATGCACATTATCTCAACTGCCCCCCGTTGAAATTTGAGAACCAATAAGAACCAGTCAGCTTGATGGTGGGTCTTATGGCTTAGAGTCTGAGGAGACTAGAGGAAGAGACAAATGGAGCCTATGAGAGGGGACCCTACTATGTAGTAGTTGGCAAATATGAGGTGTCTTGCATAGAATGCCTCACCATGGAAGCATTTCTCCCCTGGATCATTCTATTGGCTTATTCTGTTACTTAAGTATGCGATTGCACCAGCTTCTGTTCTGATCGTTGCAATTCCAGTTGCACTGCAAAGCGAACAATTTCTGGTTATGCCTAATGATAGCTAAGGTAGGTACAAACAGGAGAGTTCTTAAATGCTGCCCCAGAACTCTCAAGAACATTATCGTGTTGGAGGAGGTATGCTATTATTTGGCCAAATACAGAGCCGATATGCAAGTTTGGTCTGTCAAAGCCCTGTATATGTGTACTATTTGTTATCTGGCCGATGAACCCGTCTTTGGATGATCTAAAATGGCATTGATTTTAAAGCCATGAACATGCAGATGCCAGTATGCAACCCATATACTGTTAATCAAAGAGAACATTTTCAGTATCTCACTTATTGAGCTCCAAGTTCTTCTGAAAACAAGCTACCATGGTAGATTGTTTTCTACAACTCGTTATGATAGAGTAGGGGGGGAAATCCACTATTACTCCTTCCATACTTCTATTTTTGTATATCTCTTGAGCATATTTTCTAATTCTCAGGCAGTTAGTGCCAAAAGTATATTTAGGTGCAAAGTTTATGCTTCATGTTCTATATTCTGAATTCCTTGGTTCACCACTTTTTTGGGACCTTCCTTTTACATGTACTATCTATTATTGCCTCGATGTTTTGTCGGCCACTTTCACTTACCTTTTCTTTTTCTCTCATGCTAGAAGAGTGAAGAGCTGATGAGAAAGCTTGGAGTACAGAGTTGAAATCTATTGGCTTCCAGCAAGTTCGAACAATGCAGCATCTTACACTTGCAGCATCTCTGTCTGCTGCTGTTCTCTTTGCATGCATCCTGTATGCTGAAAGTGCCGATCTGAACTCCGACAAGCAGGCTCTTCTTGCATTTGCTGCATCCCTGCCCCATGGCAGGAAGCTCAACTGGAGCTCCACAACACCTGTCTGCACTTCTTGGGTTGGAGTGACATGCACACCGGACAATAGCCGTGTACACACACTACGGTTACCTGCAGTAGGACTCTTTGGCCCAATACCCTCGGATACGCTTGGCAAGCTTGATGCCCTGGAGGTGTTGAGCCTCAGGTCTAATCGCCTTACTGTTGACCTCCCTCCTGATGTAGGATCTATTCCTTCTCTTCATTCCCTCTACCTGCAGCATAATAATCTGTCTGGAATCATACCAACTACACTTTCATCCAGCCTAACATTCCTAGATCTGTCCTACAACACTTTTGATGGGGAAATCCCATTGAGAGTACAGAATCTCACTGGACTTACTGCAATCCTTCTCCAGAACAACTCTCTTTCTGGACCCATCCCTGACTTGCGTCTCCCCAAATTGAGGCATTTGAATATGAGCAACAACAACCTCAGTGGTCCAATACCACCTTCCTTGCAGAAATTCCCAGCTAGTTCATTCTTAGGGAATGCTTTTCTGTGTGGGTTACCATTAGAACCATGTCCTGGAACCGCGCCTTCTCCTTCACCGACACCACCACCATCAGTGCCCAGCAAACCCAAGAAGAGCTTCTGGAAAAGGATCAGGACAGGTGTTCTAATTGCAATTGCTGCTGCAGGAGGGGTATTGTTGCTTCTCTTGATTCTTGTAGTCTGTATATGTATTTTCAAGAGAAAGAAACACGCAGAACCAACCGCAGCTTCGTCATCCAAAGGAAAAGCTATTGCAGGTGGAAGGACAGACACCCCTAAGGAAGACTACAGCAGTAGTGTTCAGGAGGCAGAGAGAAACAAACTGGTTTTCTTCGAGGGTTCTTCATATAACTTTGACCTGGAGGATTTGCTGAGAGCTTCGGCTGAAGTACTTGGAAAAGGAAGCTTTGGAACTACCTACAAGGCTGTTCTTGAGGATAGCACCACAGTTGTGGTCAAGAGATTAAAGGAGATGGTGGTGGGGAAGAAAGACTTTGAACAGCAGATGGAGATAGTTGGCAGGATTGGCCAGCATCAGAATATTGTTCCGCTGCGTGCTTATTATTACTCCAAAGATGAGAAGCTACTGGTGTATGACTATGTCCCAGCTGGTAGCCTTGCTGCTGTTTTGCATGGTATGTTCTTTGTTTCACCTGTTTTATTTGCAATCAGTTGCCTATTAGTGCTTATGAACTTCTAGTGGTCTGGCCTATTCAAAATGTTTCTCCGCATTGAAGCGAGGATTGGTAACTCAGACTTAACTGTTGGCACTAGTCGGCTACAAGCATTTCCAAAACTTGGTTGGAATTCATACTGTACACACTTTGTAAGTCACAGAGTGATTTGGAATGCTATTAGTGGGGGTGGCATAATGCTAGTTAATATGCTGAATCCTTGCGCTTTGTCCTTTTCTCTAAAATTTCTGTTATAATTCTGGTCACTCTCTCTTAAGATGAATCCTCCAATTTCTGTAAATAAACTGATAGCCATTAACCTTCTAGATATATGAATTTATTTTGCCTTTAACATTGTTGTTAAGCATTTGCAGACTGCAGTCAGATTGTGGAACTTCCTCTTGTTTCTCCTAGTTAGTGTTCCCTGTGCCACTGAACTCAACTGAGATTTAATAGTCTACTTTCACCCACAGTAGCTTATGCCAGCGGCAGAAATCCTGGTTGATAATATTTAGTGTCCATGGTGTCTGTTGACTGTTGAAATGAATGACATTTGCTGCGGTTGACTTTCAGGGAACAAAGCTACTGGAAGAGCTGCACTGGACTGGGAGACGAGAGTAAAGATATCTCTCGGCATGGCTCGTGGACTCGCTCATCTTCACGCTGAGGGGAGCGGGAAGTTCATCCACGGCAACCTGAAATCGTCGAACATCCTTCTGTCACAGAACCTGGACGGCTGCGTCTCCGAATTCGGCCTGGCACAGCTCATGACCACCCTACCTGCCCCTGCGCGGCTCATCGGATACCGTGCGCCGGAGGTCCTGGAGACGAAGAAGCCGACCCAGAAGTCCGACGTCTACAGCTTCGGCGTGCTGCTCCTGGAAATGCTGACCGGAAAGGCCCCCCTGAGGTCCCCCGGCCGCGAGGACTCCGTTGAGCACCTGCCGCGGTGGGTGCAGTCCGTGGTCCGGGAGGAGTGGACCGCGGAGGTGTTCGACGTGGACCTGCTGCGGCACCCCAACATCGAGGACGAGATGGTGCAGCTGCTCCAGGTGGCCATGGCGTGCGTGGCCGTCGCGCCGGACCAGCGGCCGAAGATGGACGAGGTGATCAGGCGGATCGCCGAGATCCGGAACTCGTACTCGGGGCCGGCGAGCCCGCCGGAGGAGACCGCCGCCCAGGCGCCGTGAGGGCGTGTGGAGATAAAAAGAGTCCCATTGTGTTTAGCATGCAGAGTTATTAGCTAGCTAAGCTAAGCTAGGTTGCATAGTTACTGGGTTGGTTATATAGATAGCTTTGAGCGAAAGTTGATAGCCGCTTGCTTGGTTGATTAGTGGAGTGCGGTTTCTGTTGATCCCTGATTCTTTCTTCGCTTCGGGTAATTTTTCTGTGCCGTTTTCGGAGTAGTGAGGCTACTGATCTGGATATCTGATGGCACTGATGGTGTTTGTGTTGCCCTGTAATTTGGCATGCTTTTCTTCCCAGAATGTGATTAATGGGATTCATTGAGTTGATATTCCCCCCTGTTTGTCACCTGTCAGATTTCTAGTTTGGCGTTCGTGGAAGATTTGATTCGTGTGCCGCAGTTGCTGGCTGCCCTGGTTACGAGCAGGCAGCAACAACGTCGACGGCCTTGCGGCTGCGCTCGCGGCGTTGGTTTTCCGCCGTGGGCACGCTCTAGAGCACGCGGGGACGGCGCGCCCTCCGTCGTGGCCGCCCAGCTCGGCACGCGCCTTTTCCAGTCTGGAGCACGCCGATCGGGGCGGAGGACACCGCGTTCTTCAGTCCGCGTTCCTCCGTCGGCGTGAATCTGGCCGGTGTGTGCGGTGCGGCACGTGTTAGGAGCGCGGGCGCGCACGTCGAGCTGGCGAATGCCAGCCACTCTTCGGCCGGACGGACGGGCCGTGCCCCCGCCGCGCGGCAATCAAAGCTCTTCTCTTCTTCCCCAGAGTACGGGACCAGCTAGGCAGCTACCGCTATCTCCGGCGGGTCCACGGTTTGCAAGTGCGACGGGGATGGGCTCCGCTCCGCTGTCCACTGCACGGGCCACGGCCGCCGGCCGCGCGTCTCGGCCAGGTAATACAGTAACATGGGGGATGATGATGGATGGATGATCGCCCTCATTCGCCGGGACCGGGGAGGTCCTGTTGGCGATTTCACGTGGCGGTGTCTGTTGCGGTTGGGTGTGGTGGACAGCCTGGGCAAGGGCGACCGACACGAGGGGCGTGTGCGCTACCGTACCGGTATTGCATACACTTCTTCATCCAATCTGGCTATGCAAATGCAACCTTAAATGCATCATCTGCATGTTATTTGGTTGTCTGCATGCCCTCTTGCCTGCACGGGCAGAATCATACTGGCTGGTGTTTGGTTGCCTGCATGTTAGTGGACAAACTCAAGGCATGGTGTTTTGGTTGTATGCAACGCCTGGTGTGTGGTAACCTCTTTGGCTAGTTGGTGAGATTACCAACACACTTCGGCACAACCATATAGCACACATCATAAGCACAACAGAGTACAAACAGAGCATCAACTAGTATAATTCAGATATAAGCAGTATCACACTTCATAACAGTTCAACGCATAAACCATAAACATGTTCAAAGCAGTCTCGATAGTACGCTGGAAAGATGTGGCCCAACCCTACTCATTGGCGGCGAAGGCTTCGTTGTGCTTCCCGCACTTGTTGACGACCTCAATACCATCGTTATCGAAGATATGACCTTGAGGGTGTCGGGAGTGAGAAGCTTGAACGTCACCATGTAGCCAATCTTGATCTGATGAACGGCTGCGTGGGTGGCCCAACCCTGATCCAGGGTCACCCTACCGTTCATCAGCTTGACCGTCACCTTCCAGGAGCAGTCGGTGTTGTTCCTGAGCTTGAACTCCGTTGGTACCACGACGAAGTGCTTGGTGAAGTCCAGGGGCATGGGATGCACTCAAGCTTCGGTGCAAGGATGACCTTGCAGAAGTGAGTTGGGCCATCCTCCTGATGATAGTGGCCGTAGTTGCGGCGCTTGTTGCTGGGGGGCTCCTCCATGCCCTCGTCGTGCCCATCTCATTACTCTCCTTGATCTGCACACAATTCATGGAGTCAAGCACAACACAGAGTTCATGGCTAATTGAAGAGCATGTAGTTAAAACAGCATGACTGTCACTCTTCTCCTCCTCTCCATCCCCCTATATTTACTCACCCTGTCCACCATTACTTACCCACCCCCTCTCTTCTCTCACTGTCAACCTTCCTCCTCCCCATCGCCATGAGCTCTAGCTCCAGCTCCAACGCCAACCCCTTCCCTTGGGGTATTGTCTGGAGGGCATTCTTCCTCGGGTGGTCGGCTGGTGACCGCACCAAGTTCGAGAGCACCATGGAGGTGTGATCGAACTTCGGCTCCATGCCGGACATGCAGAACGAATTTAATGCAGTGCTCATGAAGACCACTAAAGAAGAGTTGAAGACGCTGATTCCTGACCCAACGAAGGGCGCGGTGGCAGTTGACATCATTCGCCGGGCCCTGAATCAGGCCGTCTCCGACAACGCTAAACAGAGGAAGAAGTGGTGCAAGTACAAGACCTACTGGGCTCCAAATGATCGCCGTGCCGCAGTGTATTGGGAGACGGCTATCGCGCCGCCGGCGGTCATCGGTGGGGAGCCTAAGGAGGAGGAAGAAGAAGCGGTGCACATGCCAGCGAGGGTGCCAGAGCGAGGCCGTCGTGTTGGGGAACGTAGCAATAATTCAAAAAAATTCCTACGTGTCACCAAGATCAATCTAGGAGATGCTAGCAACGAGAGAGAGGGAGTGCATCTTCATAACCTTGAAGATCGCTAAGCGGAAGCGTTACAAGAACGCGGTTGATGGAGTCGTACTCGCGGCGATTCAAATCGCGGAAGATCCGATCTAGCGCCGAACGGACGGCGCCTCCGCGTTCAACACACGTACAGCCCGATGACGTCTCCCATGCCTTGATCCAGCAAGGAGGAGGGAGAGGTTGAGGAAGAAGGTCCAACAGCAGCACGACGGCGTGGTGGTGATGGAGTGGCAGTTCTCCGGCAGGGCTTCGCCAAGCTCAAGCGGAGGAGGAGAGGTATTGGAGGGGAGGGGGCTGCGCCAGGTGCAAGGGTATGGCCGCCCTCCCACCCCTCCAGTATTTATAGGTGGGAAGAGAGGGGGGGCCGCCCCCCTAGATCCCATCTAGGGTTGGGGGCGACGACCAAGGGGGGAAGGAGTGCCTCCCAAGTCAAGTGGAGGCCCTCCCCTTTAGGGTTTCCCCTCTCCCATGCGCATGGGCCTTGGGGGGCTGGTGCCCCTGGCCCATTAAGGCTAGGTAGCCCCCTACAGCCCATGCTGCTGTATTGGACGTGGTGGAACATTTTCTGGACCTCCGGACCCCTCCGGAACCTTCCAGAAGCTTCCCGGTACAATACCGGAAAAAGCAAACTTTTCCTGGAACCCGAACAACAACTTTTCATATATAAATCTTTACCTCCGGACTATTCCGGGACTCCTCGTGACGTCCGGGATCTCATCCGCGACTCCGAACAACATTCGGTAATCACATACAAGTCTTCCTAATAACCCTAGCGTCATCGAACCTTAAGTGTGTAGACCCTATGGGTTCGGGAACCATGCAGACATAACCGAGACAACTCTCCGGCCAATAACCAACAGCGGGATCTGGATACCCATGTTGGCTCCCACATGTTCCACGATGATCTCCTCGGATGAACCACGATGTCGGGAATTCAATCAATCCCGTATACAATTCCCTTTGTCAATCGGTATGTTACTTGCCCGAGATTCGATCGTCGGTATTTCAATACTTCGTTCAATCTTGTTATCGGTAAGTCACTTTTACTCGTTCCGTAAACACATCATCCCGTGATCAACTCTTTGGTCACATTGAGCTCATTATGATGATGTCCTACCGAGTAGGCCCAGAGATACCTCTCCGTCACACGGAGTGACAAATCCCAGTCTCGATTCGTGCCAACCCAACAGACACTTTCGGAGATACCCGTAGTGTGCCTTTATAACCACCCAGTTACGTTGTGATATTTGGCACACCCAAAGCATTCCTACGGTATCCGGGAGTTGCACAATATCATGGTCTAAGGAAATGATACTTGACATTAGAAAAGCTTTAGCAGACGAACTACACAATCTTGCGTTATGCTTAGGATTGGGTCTTGTCCATCACATCATTCTCCTAATGATGTGATCCCGTTATCAATGACATCCAATGTCCATGGTCAGGAAACCATGACCATCTATTGATCAACGAGCTAGTCAACTAGATGCTTACTAGGGACATGTTGTGGTCTATGTATTCACACATGTATTATGGTTTCCGGATAATACAGTTATAGCATGAACAATAGACAATGAACAAGGAAATACAATAATAACCATTTTATTATTGCCTCTAGGGCATATTTCCAACACGTCGTACCTGGCAGATCGACCTCGACTCCGCCGAGGACGACAACGACCCGCCGGCCCGCACGGCGATGAAGAAGGAGATGAAAGCCAGCGGCTTGACCAGTCGCTCCGCACGCCGGTGACGGTCGCCGCGGTCAGCCGATGTCCGTTGTGTACCCCCTATCCCCCAATCCCCCAATCCCCCTTCTGCATTCCGATCTTGCATGTATGAACTCGTATGAACTGCTATGAACTAGTATGAACTACCCCTGTGCTTATCTACCTCTATTCCCCATTCCCCTGCGCTATGGATCGAATCTAGCGTGCATGTCGAAGAGAGAGAAGTGCTTACCGCCATTGATGGAGTCCGGTGGTCTTCTTCCTCTGCTTTGATCCGCCGCCGTCGGTGATGGAGTCCGGTGGTCTTCTTCCTCCGCTCCGATCCGCCGCCGCCGGTGAGAGTTGGGACAGTGGGGAGAGGGAGCAGTGAGGGGCGGTGAGGCTAATAACTGCCGGCGCTTCGGGAAACAACGCGGCTTCTCGAGCGTGGCCGCACGCGTGCAGCAGCCGCCGCCCACGTGCACCGCTCGGGCCTGGCCCTGGAGAAACTGCCGATTCGTGCGTTCCCAGTGAGCCAGGCCCAGTGGTGCTCAGGCCCAATAATGTATGCGGGTTACCAAACAGGTTGGATACTTCCCGCGCGGGCCTGGTCGAGGCCTATGCAGGCAACCAAACACACCCGAGGTGTTCCTGCATACGCCCTTCTAGCTGACCGGTGCACCCCTGCACGCCGTCGCAATTTGTAGCGAAACAGCCAAATTAGGTCAGTCTTTGTTTACCGAACAAATGTAGACTATGTTTGATAGCAAAGTATTGTAAAACCAAAGTATTAAAAAACTACAGTAATTTATCCTGTAGGTGTCAAATAACATGGTCTTGACACAACATAATATTTTAGAGTATTCACGATACTAAAAGCCTGTTTGATGCAGCGACGTAAAAAGGCTCGCAAGCAATTAGCTAGCAAACAATTCCATTTACCAGCGCAGCTGCATGCCCCAACTGATCAGCCTAAGAACGGCCATGTACATGGCGATAGAGCAGTTATTTTACTAGCTAGCTAGCCGTTGCCATCTGGATGCATAAGAACGGAAGCTAGCACAAAGTGACCTCCACTGAACGTCTACGCTCAGGGCTTGTAGGTTACCAAAGAAGAACCCGACAGCATGGCGTAGCCGGCGGCAACTTCACCACGTCATAGAACTACACCAACCGGAACCGCACAGTCAAGCTCTTCCCATTGCACTGTTATTTTTGGCTGCTTAGGCCCTGTTTGATAACAAAGTATGTAAGTATTTTGAGAATACTGCAGTTTTTAAGAATACCATAGTTTTATTTACAATGAGTTGTTTGATTGCCTCTAACAATTGTGGTACTAAAACTGTAGTATTGTCTAAATTGTAGTTTTTTCTCTGCATAAAAAAAGAACCCAAGATCTCTTTTTTAAAAACAGAGCAGGCGAAAAGACAGGTGGGACGTCGTTATCTTTTTCCGTCGATTTAAAACAGAGGCATCACTTCCACGCCGCCGCCGCCGCCGCCTTATATAGCTCCCTCGGTGGCCATGGGGAAGGAAAGAGACGGGTATGCAAAGACCAAAGCTGAGTATACAGCCCTGCACCCTCCCTCGATTCGCTCCTTCCGCCTCTCCACACTGATCGCCGGCACCTTTCTCTGCATAGCTGTGCCTTTCCTAACTATGCATGTCGCTGAGCTCCGCTCGAGTTGTTCGTCTAGACTGCTAGCTGGATCTCAATGCTTGTTAATTCAACTCCACTCGAGCTGTTCATCTAGTCTGCTAACTGAAACTCGATGCTGGTTAATTTAAGACTGCTCGAGCTGTCCGTCTAGTCTGCTAGCATTCTTAATACATGGCTCGATGGTGACGCAAAGAAGGCCAAGCCGCTCCGTCTATGTGTAGCTTCAGCACAGGTGATTCACACGCGACGCGGTGCCTTGGGTGATCTTTTTGTATACACAAGCTAGCCATTCAGCTTCAGTTGTTATGCACGCAGATGATAAGAGATAACCAGCTAGCTAGCTACAAAATGCAACAAAAATAGTATTCAAACGGCCGGCCAGCTGCACTTGTTTGAACGCAACGATGAGGCAGCAAAAATTACTGTGTTATGCCGCAACAACCAAATAGGTTCTTTGTATTGTGAATACTTCAAAATACTCTGTTATAGTAAAACCATAGTATCGCATACCTATAGGTAAAATTACTGCAGTTTTTGATACTTTGGTTTTTATAATACTTTGCTATCAAACACAGCCTTAGTTTTTTATAAAAAGGTCTTGAGTTCTTTTTTTTATACAGAGAAAAAACTACAGTTTGGCCAATACTGTAGTATTAAAACCATAGTTTTTAGGGGTAATCAAACAGCTTGTTGTAAATAAAACTATGGTAATCTAAAAAACTGTAGTATTCACAAAAAATGGAGAAAATACTTTGCTACTGAACAGGGCCGTATTGAGTGGAACTCTATTGTACCGGGCCAAGTGGCTGCTTGTGTCTCCTATGATTTCCCCGAGCACCGTCAAGTTAAAAAGCTTTTGCTTTATCTTAAATAAAAAATTGTAGTGAAACATGTTGAATTAGAGAAACTCTAGCAAAGTTGTCATATTTTGACAGATTGACATAATAATTGTCAGTATGAAGATTTTGAACAAAAAATGCACCCTAGCAGAGTCGTGATATGCCTCCGGATCGTCATAATTTATGGAGTGCCTTTTATATCAGACCTCTCACCATCCATGGTACTAGCATGTAAGGTGAAGAAAACTTCAAGTGATTTCCACCTCACATGTGATGGTAGAGAGATTAGAAAAAAAAAGATGCCCTGCCAACGAGTAGGTCTCATGATTATAAATATGGACTCAAAGTTTACGCATCACCTGAGAACCTTCATAATGCATATGGAGCGCTGCCACTGCTTTTACATAACACTTGTGAAAGTGCAAGTTATCGACCGGGGAAGGAGGGTGAATGGACGATTTTAACAGATTCTTAAAATAAGTGAGTTTTCTGAAGAATAACAGCGCGACAGATGACTTAAAAGAGGAGTCACTACACTAAGCATGCAAATCAGAGTAGTTGCAAAGTCGTCCTGACGAAATATAACATGCATGAAGAGTAGCATAACATGTAAACATACAACAGAAAGATGAATGAGCTAAGTACAATAAGACTGAAGGTAAACAAAGTGCAATGCAAGATGATGAAATTGCAAAAGTCTTCACGCAAAGTCTCCAAGAGGAGGGAGATAAATTCTTCAACACACAGATGCGGAAATTAAGGAGCTGGAGAAATAGAACTGGGTTGCTTGATGAAGACAATGAATTTGTATGACCAGTTCCAATTGATGTGACAACTGTACATCTAGTTAGGGAGGCGTGAGCTTTTACTCAGCAGACACTTAGTCTTCACCTTATTTCCCTTAAGCTAAGGTCACTTAAACATCGCCCAATCACTCGTGGTAAGTCTTCAAGGTAGACTTCTAAAACCTTCACGGATTCGTGTTCTATTGGCACTCCACAATTTCTTCTTGGGTGCTCAGAACATGATGCGTACCGTCTGGAAGATCACAACCTTCAAAGGTAATAAGCACCAAAGCACACAAGACAATCTCTTCAGTGATGCTCAATCACTTTGGGCTCTATATGTTTGGGTTTTTCCCCACTTAGGATTCTCTCAAAATCGTCGGAGGATGGGTTGCTCTAGTTGACATTGGTTAATAAATCACCGGAGGCAGCCAACCAACAAATGGTCATGGGGGTGGCTATTCATAGCCAAGGGAAATCTGACATGATAAGACTGTAACACCCCGGATGTAACTTTCCCAATTTGTACTCCAACTCTTGTCGTTTCCGGCGTTAAGTTATTTTATTTTCTCGGGTTCGGGTCTTTGTCTCTGTGTGTTGTTGTCGTTGTCATGCATCTCATATCATGTCATCATGTGCATTGCATTTGCATACGTGTTCATCTCATGCATTCGAGCATTTTTCCCGTTGTCCGTTTTGCATTCCGGCGCTTCGTTCTCCTCCGGTGGTCATTTCTAGCTTTCTTTCGTGTGTGGGGATTAAACATTTCCGGATTGGACCGAGACTTTCCAAGCACCCTTGGTTTACTACCGGTAGACCGCCTGTCAAGTTTCGTACCATTTGGACTTCGTTTGATACTCCAACGGTTTACCGAGGGACCGAAAAGGCCTCGTGTGTGTTGCAGCCCAACACCCCTCCAATTTGGCCCAAAACCCACCAAACTCTGCTCCATGTCCTAGAGCGTCCGATCACGATCGCGTGGCCGAAAACCGCACCTCATTTGGACTCTCCTAGCTCCCTCTATGCCTATATATACACCCCCATTCCAAATTCGCGGATCCTCTCCCCCCTAACCCTAAAAATCCCAGATCCGCCGCTCCGGACGTGTCCGGGCGGAGCCGGACAACGTCCGCTGCCACCGCCGCCCAGCCAGG